>NC_000075.6:47253885-47453885 GCF_000001635.26 Mus musculus
AATTAAGTTTCTGTTACTTGCAGCTAGATAGCCTGATAAACGTCGAGGGATAGCTACAGCAACAACTCTCAGACATAAAACGAACTGTTTAAACTGGCATCGGACTCAGGGCACAGATATAAAGGGAATGCAGCCAGAAGGACAGCAGGCAGCTGCCCTCGAGGAAGCGAATTCTGGGCTGCATGGTTCCCTTAGTCGGGTGATGGAATTTCATGGTCTTTGATGTTTAACCAAAGGCCAATTAGTCCCTAAATATCCTTTGCTGCCACATGGAAGAGGGAGAGGACACAGGCAGGTTTAGCCTGAGAGCCAGCAGTGGAGAGAACAGGTAAACTTAAGACAAAGAAAGAAGAAGAAGGAAAAAAAGAACAAAAACATACAAACGGACTGTCCTTGTTTGTTTTGTGTCAAGTTAACGCAAAACTAAAAACAGGACTATAGGGGAAAAGGAACCTCTCTTAAGAAAACACCTCTATAAAGATTGTCCTGTGGGCCACTGCGTGGGATGTTTAGTTGATTAATGAGTGAGCCTGGAGGGCCAAGTCCACTGTGGGTGGTGCCTGACCTGGGCAGGTGGCTCTGAGTCATATAAGAAAGCAAGCCGAGCAAGCCAGAGGATCAAACTAGTAAACATCACTCCTTCATGCCGTCTGCTGCAGTTCCTGCCTCCAGGTTTTGTGACCCAGATTAACCCTTTCTTCCTTGAGCTGCTTTTGGCCATGACATTTATCACTGCAAGAGAAAGCCAACCCAGACATGAATTGAGGACTCCCCACCTAATGTGGAGCCTGATAAGAGGAACCAAAACAATATTCGTGTTAGTCACTACATTAGCTCAGGTTTCCATTACTGTAACAAAATACCTGAGACATCTGACTTACAAAAAGAAAAGGTTTATCTCGCCTTGAAACTTTGGAGGTTGTAGACCATTGTTGGGTGACCTCAGCTCATTGTTTTGAACCTCTGGCAAAACAGCACACCGTGGCATGAGAACATGGCAAAATCAGCCATCATAGGAACCATGAAGTACAAAAGAGACAGGAAGAGACGGGAGTCTCCAAATTCCCATTAAGAATATTTCTTCAGTGACCTAGGACCCTCCCAATTGGTACCATGTCCACCTTCTAGGGTCACAACTGTGAGACCAAGCTTTAACATGTAAGCCCATTGAGGACATTTCTCCACACTACAGCACCCATCTTAAGGATTCTCCAAGGTTTAGAGAGATGGTTCAGAGAATCAAAGCACCTGCTTTGCAAGCATGAAGACCTGAGTTTGAATTCCACCACCACATGAACTAGCCAGAAATGGCTACATAGAGCTGTAACCAAAGCACTGTGGGAAACAGAGATAGGAGGGTCACTGGGCTTTGCTGGATGGCAACTAGTACCAGGTTCAATGAGAAATCTTGTCGCAAGAGGATAAGGCCACGGAGGATAGGTTATAGGAAACTTTTAAAGTTTCCTATAATCTCCATATGTGCACAGGCATGGATACACACATGCACACACATACAAGCACACATACAGTAAACCACATGCACACATACACACAAACACACACACTACATAACATACACACCACATACCATGCACACAACATAGACAAATACCACATACACATGGCACACACATTCTACAGTACACCACACACACACACACACACACACACACACACACACACCATAGACAATGCATACAACACAGATAAACACCACATACATATATATATACCACGTAAAATATACAAAACATAGATACAAACCACACATTCACACATGGCCCACACACTATACCATACTCACACCACACACACACAAACACACACATATAAACACACACACCACATATACACACCCACATAAATACATTATACCATACATACACTACTATGACAATACATGCCACACTACACACTCATACACACATAGACACACATGCTATACCATACAAGCACCACATGCAGTTATACATACATACTCACACATGATATACACATACATGCACACACACACACACACACACACACACACAGACACCTCTAAATCAGCTGTGAGAAAATAACCACAAGTCCTGCTGTATGTTCTGAGCCTTGTGCTTTGTCTGTCTATGACATAGAGCACAGTTCTCAAAACCCTCCTGATCTGGCTTCTCCTTCCACTCCAGGCCCTATTGTAACTGAGTCTGTCCACACCTCTGCTGTTCTTGTCTCCTGCTATGGGTCTATGGGTCACTCTTCCCCCAGCATTGAAGACACTGCTGGAGATCATGTTCAGCGTGTCCCATACCCCATACCATTCCTGCAGAGACCCCACATTCCAAAACTGGCCTACCAGCCCCAGTCCCTCAGGAATCTCAGAAGAGTGCTCCTATCAATCAGATAGGATCCGGTGACCATCTTTGGGCCAATTGCTTTGACCAGGGCCTGAAGTCTGCTGCTACAGAAGATGGTGGACAGATAGTTAGAATCACATAGTTGACCTGACAGAGAAGCTCTTCTCTAAAGAGAGGAAGGATGGGGTAGGTGATATGGTGGGGGTCAACTCAAAGCGACCAGTCTCCTATCTATTACACTTCCAGCACTTGGCAAACCACCTCATGCCTTTGACCTCCTCTGACCCCCTTCTTAGAGGAGAGGGCCCACAGTTTCCCTGCTAGCCCAAAAGCAATCATGGCTTTCATCTGCACAGCAGGTCCTCCCACTGGCGTGTCTCCTCTGCCAGTCACAAGCATTCTTCCCCTACCCTCCGTTCCTCCTTGTCACCGCCTTAAGACCTTTTCCCTCTTGTGAGGAGATATTTGCAATGGCCTCTCCTTTGCTCTGTTCAAACATTTTATTCAACAGGCATTTATAAGGTGTCCTTTATGTACTGAACTCTGCCGTCTTCCTATTCTCTAAACCATTCTATCCACCACAACCAAATTAATCTTCCTCAAGTACTCCTTTGATCACATCATTCTGGGGTTCTAAAGTCTTCAACGGCTCCCCACTGCCTACTGAACATAGCTCACTCTCATCAGTCTGGTATTCAAAGTCCTCCATAATTTGTCCCTAACCTACCTTTCTGGCCTTACTCCTACTATTTCCTTGACACAGAGTATGCTCCAAACGATCTGATCTATTTGCTTTTTCTTGAACAAGCACTGCTTTTCCACAACTGGGTTTTTGCCTCATCTCTTTCCTCTGCATGAAAGTGCCCCTGGCTTTTCCTTAGTCCATTCCTACCCAGCTCAAACATTCCCACCACCTTTTCTTGATATACCTGCCAGAAGAAATGGCTATTTCTTTAGAGTTCTGTAATCCTTTGTTTGGGGCATTCATGAGACACTCAGCAATGATGCTTTGCCCTGCAGATCAAGTGATAGACCAGGTTAAGACTCTACCACACTTCCTACCTGAAATGCCTGCATCTGTTTTCTAAGGATACTTTTGAAAAGACAGGGAGGAACAAGGCACTTTCAGCCTGTGTGTATGTATTGTGGGTGATAGCCTTTGGATTTTGACCTGAGAGCAGCCACCTGTGAGAGGGGAAGTCCTGTAGTTTAGGGGTCTCATCTCACATGTCTTCAGAACCATGCCTAGAAACATGAGTTTGAGGAAACTCTAGGATCTGTGCGTTCAAGCTTAGATATTCTCTCACCATTTCCAAGATGCTGGGACTTCTTCACGTTTTCTATTAGGAGGATGTGTGGAGGGACCCGTCAGGATTGAATACACTCAAGGGTCATAGTAGACACTTTCCTTTACTCTTATTTTTTTTTAAGATTTATTTATTATTGCTTCTCGGCCTTTTGGCTAAGATCAAGTGTAAGATTTACTTATTTATTTTATGTATGTGAGTACACTGCCACTCTCTTCTAACACACCAGAAGAGGGCATCAGATTCCATTGCTGATGGTTGTGAGCCACCGTGTGGTTGCTGAGAATTGAACTCAGGACCTCTGGAAGAGTATGCAGTGCTCTTAATCACTGAGCCATCTCTCCAGCCCCTTTCCTTTACTCCTGATACTAAACACTGATGTTTTTATGAGACACATAAATTTATTTTTATCTTCAGCTGGTTGATCTTTGTAGCTGATTTCATTTGACCATGGTGTTGACTGTGAATGGCTCATAGTAAAGTCTGTGGCTACCACTAGCAGGGATCTAGGTCTCCATGACACCCTGGTAGTTTTTAATCCACCTGGGATAACACCAACATCTCTTAGCCCTGATGTTTTATTGTTTCTGCTTTTTTGTTTGTTTGTTTTCATTTCTTTTTGGCTGACTCTCTTCTGCTATATGATTCACATCGTTACAAATGGTTTTAAATTTTTGTCTTTTAGGGCAGAATATTATCAATAAATTAAATAAATAAATTTGCCACCCAATAAATGAGAACGTGTTTCATTTTATCCTGATGAGAGATATCAGTGAGGAAAATGAGTTCTTGGACCAGTGGTTCTGAGGCAGAGCCAGGAGGAGCAGATGGAGCAGGTGATGCTCTGAGGTCAGAGTTGTAAGAAAAATTAGGTCTTATGGAGAAAACAGGGGCTCGGGAAAGATGATGAAGTTTTAGAACTTGAAGAGATGAGAGGGGTTTGACAAGGCAGAAAGCTTGGAAAAGCTTTTAGGCAAGTTCTAACAGGGCTGCATTCAGAAAGGACAGGGGGTCCCATTGTAGCTCTGAGGCCTCTGTGCAAAGGACCCAAGTGGGGTTCAGGTGGTTTTATGGAGGATTGAACTTGGGGAGCAGAGAGAAAGAGGCCTGCCTTCCTTTGGTGAAGTGAAGCAAAGTCAAGGCCGTCTTAGAGTTGAAAGCAAGAGGGGCTGAGATGGGGCTCCCTAAACAAGCAAAGACATCAACGCCAAATGAATTAAGTGGTATGAGCCTGGAGCCCTGGGTCTTACCTAAGTGCACATCATGGTTACAGCAAGGCCTCCTCTATGTGGGAAGAACTGCCGTGTAGGTATTGGAGGGGCAATGGAGATGGGCAGAGGAGTGATTGAAGGGGAAGTCTTGGCTTCTGAGAGGGAGGCAGCAGTGAACACTCACCGGAGTAGCATAGGAAATGCCTGGGCCAATGGGCTGTGTTCCCACTGACCCCTGCAAGTGCTTAACACCTTCGGGACGATATGACTGAAGACAGCAGGGTATCAGAGAGCACAGCTGTGGGCAAGAGTGAACTTTCACAACAGGATCCAGGGTCCTGTGATATCACTGAATGTAGGTAATGAGAAAGGTGTTTATTGGGTGGCTCTTCACTTGCTCATCCAACACTTAGTGAATATTTAATGATTTCTGAGCACTGTGCTGGGGGATGGAGACAAAAAGATTACCAACACGTACTTACCGTCCTTAAGGAGATCCAAGGCCAGGGAGGAAATCGATATGTGAGTGAAGCATTAGAGTAGGAGGCATGAGTAATGCTACAGTTCAGGCCAGTGCAAAACGAAGCAGTCAAAACAGGTTTGAGAGACACAACAGTGAACTCCACATAATGGACCAGGACTTAGAAGGATGAATAGGCGTTCCCCAGGCAGAACAGCCCAGGCCTTAAATAATAGGGTATACCTTTGCAGCCCTGAGAAGTTTGGGGGTGGTTAAAAGACACAGGATACAAGAGACACAATCAAATGCTTAGGGCAAGGCTGGGGAAGCTCCCAATATGGCATCTTTGGCCCTTTAAGCGGTGCTATAGACTTCAAAACAGTTAAGGAAAAGTAGTGCTGAGGCTGGGAAGATGGCTCAAAAGATAAGAGCACTTACTATGCAAGCATGAAGACCTGAGTTCGAACCCCAGGCACCCACATAAAAAGTCAGTTGTGACTCTATTCACATGTAAGCCAAGAATGGGACAGACACAGGAGAATGGCTGGCGCTTGCCTCAGGTCAGTGAGAGACCTTGTCACAAGGTAATAAAATAGAGAGTGACAGAACAGGAGACCTGATGTCCTCATGTGATCTGGACACACACACACACACACACACACACACACACACACAGAGAGAGAGAGGGGGGGGGGAGGGGGAGGGGGAGGGGGAGGGGGAGGGAGAGGGAGAGGGTAAGGAAAAAAGAGTACCCTCTGGATTTCATGACAAGTAATACCAACCACTGGGAAATTTCCAGGATCCTGATGTCAGATGAGGCTCCATCTTCAAATTACCATCAGAGGAACCAGCTTCTATTTCTTTAGTTCTCAGGAAAGAAGTAAGGCTTGGACACTGTAGGACAAGTGAAAGGTTAACACAGAGCATAGGAGAGACTCTGGGGCAAGCAGCAGATGCCCCGTTCAGCCTCCATTTCATCCTGCCTTTCTGAAGACCAGGCATGGGCCCTCCATTCCTCACACTACAGCAAGAGTGGATTTGCATGCCAAGAAAAACTGAAAGGCCATACTTCTTCCTACGAATCAAGTTGTTATTGTTCAAATACATTATTAACGATCGAGGCCGCGGTCGTTTACAACATGGTCATCACAAAAGCAGCTGTTACCATTTACACATGGCTCTCTGTGCGTTCGTTATTAAGGTAATATTTTACCATGCATGCGACTTGCTCAGGGGCTGCATGCTTAATGCGTGGCTTGAACAGACCCCCGCTCCCTTCATAGAGGTAATCACTTCTTCCTTTCTGTACAGGGACGCCAGATGCCAGAGAGAGGAAAAGCAGGAACAGGAGATGGAAACACAGAGTTATGAAAAATGGAAGCAGAAACAGAGCTATATTTTCTCCCATCCTTTTTTCTCCTTTGCTGCCCCCCCCCCCCGCGCCCTACCACTGCCCCAGCCACTGAATGAAAAATAAAAATGCAGAAAACCTCAGGAGCCTTGTAACTTTCCAATCTTTATTTAAAAATAAACCTGCTGCCGTGGTTGTCACTGCTTCCAGTCAGGGGACACATGCTCCGATTCCACTGCCCGATATTTATGTACGAGAAGGTAAGTGCTCTAAAGAGAAAAAATAAATCAGGTTAGACCTTACAGAAGGTGCAGGGGATTCGCTATCAAAGAGAATTTGGCAGCCAGTGTTGTCCTTGGAGGAACCCACGAGCCAGCATCTGTAGGGTGGGGAGACGGGACATAAGGCACATATGGGGCCTGTTGTTCTGATGGCTTCTGGGCTTCACATCTGCCTAATGAGGAAGCAAGGGGAAGAGACACCAAAGCTTTCCCTGTGTTATGGACTGGCCATGGCAATTTAGAGAATGCAGGGAGGCAAAATAATACCCCAGCAGCAGGGATCAGACCTCTCTCTTCCTGTCCACACTAGGCCAACCATCTAGCTTCCCCTCACCAATCAGATGAGCCTGGAAATCTGCATGGAGCATTTCAGGAACACTTGCAGAGACCATCTGTAACATCCTAATAGAATGAGAAGGGAACCAAGCTAGCATAGATAAGACGCCTGGCATAGGGACAACAAAAAGGCATTGTTCTAAATACCTGCAGAAAGTCAACTGTGTGTCCCAGGAGACCCATCCCATCCGAGTGTTCAATGGATGCAAAGCAAGGCAACTTGCATGCTGGAGGATGCGCTGAAGGTTAACCCAGCTGGCAAAGAGGACATGAAGAGCGTATTACAGAAACAGAAATGCGTGCAAAAGTCCTGAGGCAACTCAGAGTGTGGCTTAATGAAGCAAGGGAGAGCCATATGCCAGAGCTCAGAAAACTAGGAAAGGAGAATGTAGGAGGCCAAAGAAAGCCAGGTGTGGTGGTGTGTGCTCGAAATCCCAGCACTCAGAAGGCTGGGATAGTAGGACAGTGAGCCTGAGCCTAGCCTGAACCATACATAGACAATGAGGCCAGCCTGGGCTACATATAGTAAGAATATATTATGGTCAAGGAAATAGCAGTTGATGAAGAGCCTTGGTTACTTTAGGAGCCACTGAAAACCAATGCTCTTTCAGAAAGACCTCATGACCCAGTGTGGGTCGCGCGCGCGCGCGCGCGCGCGCACACACACACACACACACACACACACACACACAAGCCCTCTTCAGTGTGAACAGCTGCAAGAATTCCCATGTGCTCAGTAAGCTAGGGATATGTCATCGGAAATCCATGACACTTTAGCTATGATGGTGGCAGAGACTAAAGGCTAAGGAAAGGAGAGAGCCAAGAAATCACTGGAAATCAAAACGAATAGAAACTTGATCAGTTAGAATAAGGGGACGAAGAGGACAATTCTGGGTTTCTAGCTTTGACAAACGCAAATGTAGCCTTTCTGTACTTGGAGAAAAGAAACAGAGGAAGAGTGCCAAGACTGTCTGAGAACAGCAGATTTAGGTTTGTAACCTAAGTGTTGGAGACAGTGAATAGTCTTCAAAGTAGAGGTGTCATGTGAATGGCTGTGAATGTGGCCCTGGACTCCAAGGATGTATCTGGATGAGGCAAATGAAAAAGCCATTGGCGTATGGATGCTAATTCAGGGTCAATCACATGGGGAACAATCAAATAACCTAAAGATGGGTGATGAGTCCTGGGCAACCCCAGAATACAGATGTTTAACAGCAGAGAAAGAACCCAAAACGGAGCCTGGGAAGATGTCTCTAGGCAGGAAGAAGGAATGGAAAGAGTGTTGAGGCAGTCAGATGGAAGGTATTTCAATAGAAATAATGGCTAGTGAGGTGAAATATTACTGAAAAGTCGGGAGAGACAGGAATGTAAAGTGTTCATTCGAAACATCAACACCAAGGTCACCACTGACCTAAGCCACTGCAGTATGAAAAGCAAGACCCAGAGATAGGCTGGCACATAGTCCCCTCTGAGCAAAATTGACACGTGTTAAGGTCTTCCTTAAAGTCTGTCAGGTGGATGCCTGCAATCCTAGAGGAAAGCAGAGGCAGGGCGATCAGGGATTCAAAGTCATCATTGGCTACATAGCCGGCCAAGGTTATGTAAGCCCTTGTCTCAACAAGAAGAAAGAAAGGAAAAAGAACATAAATAATCAGTAAGAGTGATATTTCTCCTATCCTATTGAAAGAAAACAGAGATGAGTGTTAATGGTTCGGTTTTGCTTGTTTGTTTATTTACTTCATTTTTGTTTTGAGGTTACTCTGGCTGTAACCTTGGCTGTCCTGGAACTCACTCTGTAGACCAGGCTGGCCTCAAACTCACAGATATCTGACTGCCTCTACCTTCTAAGTGCTGGGATTACAGGCTTGTACCACCATTGCCTGGCGAGGGTCAATATTTTAACAAGAGAGATTAAGATTAAATCCAGAGAATTTCCCAGAAAGAAGCCTGCAGAATGTCCACGAGAGCTGACAAAGAGGAGAGAAAGCCAGAGATAGAAGCAGGATCAGGACAGATCCCTATGTCCCAGGGACAGGTTTGCTGCTGCCCTTCCTGGGGGTAGAGTACCATCGCAATTATCAGAGCAGAGCAGTTCTGCCCAGGGTGGCCCTGTCCTGCCTGCCCTGCCTCAACAGTAGAACGCCCTCTTTTCTCAGTAAGCCAGGCAGCCTAGGTTAACATGAACCTAGCTGTCTAGCACAGAGCACCCAAAGGACAAGCACAGAAATATATGCTCGCAGGGCCAGCCGAGTGACCAGGATGACAATGTAATGCCCGGCCTCGGGTCAGTAATGGGGAGGTATTAGTCATCTCTTCAGACCTCGGCTCCATTATTTTTGCCGGAAATGTGAGAACAGCTCTCACTAATAACATGTGGAATCACTTCCAACTATTTGCCTTTCAAGTCAGCCTCCTCAGGTCGGGTGACATATCTCGTTTAACAGGGGTGCCATTAGAGGGAAGATTTAACGTAGGGCTAAAAGCATTTGTAGCGGGAGCTGTGGGTGGGTTCCTTTTTAAGCTTTCTGTGGCTGGTAACGTGTATCTCTTCCCTCCATGCTATTGGGTTTTGTTATTGAAGCCTTTTTCTTTTCTGGAGGAGGTTGGTCATTAACTCTCCCATGCCCAGAGCATCCTTTGGCGTGAATAGGGCAGGTCCCAAGATGAACCAAAAATCTCTTTGTCAACCAAAGACTGCATGAGCATCAGCAGACTGGCTTGTTGACTCAGAGCATCTCACTGTCTCACTCCCTACTGTGGAGATCTGCTCTCTTCCTACCCAATGACTTACATAAATAACTAGTGGAATAGTTTGAATAAGATGTCTGCCTGGTCTCAGGCATTTGAATACTTGGTCCCCAGGTGGTGGTGGTGTTTGGGGAGGCTTTGTGGCCTTGCTGGAGGAAGTATGCCACTAAAGGATGATTTGGAGAGATTAAAGACTTGTGCCATTTTGAGTTCACTCTCTTTATTTCCTGTTTTCAGCTAAGATGGGAGCTCTTTGCTTGCTGCTCCAGTCGCCATGCCTACCACTGGCCATGCTACCCCATCCTTAGCAACCAGAAGGCCAACTGGATGGTTTGGTTTCCTCTATAAGTTGCTTTGGCCATGGTGTTTTAGAATAGAGATAGAAACGTAACAAATATACCAGAAGCATAAACATAAATTAACCAGCCCGTGAATTTACACATCTGCTAACAATTAAAATCCTGCTTTTCCCTTTGTTTTGAGAAGCCCAACAGCCAAACCAATAGTAGGAAGAAGGAGGGCTAAGGTCCCAAAAAAGGAGTTTAGCATTTTATTAAAACTTTTTAATTTGATTGACACTTTTGTTTGTTTGTTTGTTTGTTTTGTTCCCTTTGAAGGCTGAGGCCCTATAAGACCCTGCTTGAGCTCCTTAGATCTTCATCCCAAGGCTAGCATCCTATGGTCTCACCATCTCTACCTATCAAAGTGAGAGGCTTTAGTTGCATCCATTGAATCCAGAGCTTTGCCTATGGGAGGAGTGCTATAAGCACAGATCAGTCATACCTTTCTGGGTCACAAGTAACGACTGAAAGAAATGTCAATCAAAGAGGCAAAGGGCATGGAATCTCTTCCATTGTGTGATCTGCAAATGTCGCAGTGGGCTTGACTATCGATGCCTGGAAGTGGCACATAAAACTGTCCTCAGATCCGAGCTCTTCCCTCATTGTTCCTTGGCTGGGTCTAAGTCCTGAATCCATGTCACACAAGACCTGGGCACAAGTATCTGAAGCGGCATCAGGACGATTCCCTCGCCACCACCACCATCTGGAGTCCACTAGAGAAAGGACTTCTCATTCCTTCCCCGTCATCCAGGTCTGAAACTAGACACTGATAGAACATGACAAGGTGCCCACCTCAGTTCTGTTTCTGTCCTTCATATGTTGTCTCCTGACGGTTTCACCTGCTTTGAGTAAGACTGAAAGACGAGTGGACTTAAGGGAAAAATAACACATGGTGCTTCCAAAGGTTGCCCTTCTGTTGCCTCTGTTACAGATACGCCCACGTTGTGTCTCCTTACTGGCTTCCCACCTTAAGGACAATCTCTAGAAGCCATCTTTATTCTTCTTGATGCCTAGATGGTCTCAAGAGAAGCTCCCAGTTAAATGGAGAGGCTGCTCTAGCTCCTACTCTCATCATTCCCAGACTTCTAAAGAAGAGTCTCATCCATGGGAGATGGAGGAAGAAAAGGTCTATGGAAAGGGTTTGGAATTCAGAGGGCCATGTGCACAGCTCTTAGATGGAGCAGACAGTGAAGTTTGCTGTTTTTTCTCTGCAAGTTACCACATACAGAGAGGTGGTACAGCAATAGGAAGATGGACAGGTGGTCTACAGAAGATGGACTGACCTAACAGATGGGGGAGAGCTTGGTTCAGACTGTAGTCAATACTCATGGAGGCAATGTTAGTGGAAGTAGTCAACAGTGACCCTCAAAGGCTGACTGACAGCATGGGCATAGTTCTGGGCAATAATCCACAACAGAACATGGTCTCAATCGCTTCAGCAAACTAAGAGAGCAGGCTCAGGAATCTAGAATGGGGGAGGGAAGGACCAGGGAAGAGGCTAGCCATGTCAATCAGTTTTGGAATTGAGGAGTTAATAGAGGATACAAGACAGAGGGCTCAGTAGTATGAATAAGACTGTTCAGGACAGATTAAAGAGAGGGGTGTCCTGCAGTCTTGTCTCTGAGTCTATAGAAAGACACTCAAGTGCAGTATTCTCCCTACATGGAGGGGCACACTGGTGCCCTCAATGCCCAGTTAAGGCAGGCTCTGTAACTCATGGGGGCTGGCTGGGAAAGGGAGGAATGACAGGCTGGGCCACGTGAGCACTGTTGCCTGGCAGATTTCCAGGCGCGGTATATGTATCCAAGGCCAGAGGCTGAGCCACTGCCAGCCACATGTGACCTCACGGGTCTCCCTTGCCAACCAGCAGCAGGAGCAAGAGACTCCAGAGGCTCCCTCAGCTTCAGAGAGAATTCTGCAAACAAGACTCAGATTTTAGGGGTTAATCCATAGCCCCACGAGGAAGCTGTGAGCCTCCTCTGAAGGGCAGCTCCAGCAAGTCGGCTGAGACCAAAGGAAAACCAGGAGGCTGCCGGCCTGAGATTTGTTTTGGCAGCAACTCCAAAGAGCAGCCCCTCAATCGGCTCAGTTGTCTGGGTTCTCAAAAGCAGTGGCTGCCTCCCACCAGCCTAGCTAATAGGGCTGAGCTGCCGGGACCACAGCCTCTGTGTACCAGGCCCATGGTCTGTTGCTCTGGGTCTCACTTCTGCAGGGAGCAGTGACCAATGACAAGTCCTAGTGAGATGCATGTTTATCCAATACCTGCTAGGTGAATGCCATCCCTCACCCCTCATCGCCCACTCCTCTATCAGCATGCTCAGTTGGCCTTTCCCTGCTTAAGGATCTGGACTGTAGTGTTTATGCATTTCTGGGGCTGAGGAGCAGGGAGCCAGCACATGACTGGTTGAGGAAAGAGAAAGAGAGGGGTTATGGTCTGGCCTTCTATATTCCTAGGACACGAGATTCTGCCCAAGAGAAAGGTTAACATAGGATTTGGATCTGGCCTCCACTTGTCAGATCCTCTCCCCTCTCCCTCAGCCCCACTCAAACTCCCAGGGAGGAAGCAGGATGAACTGTCCCTTTTGCTAAAGTGCAAGGTTCGGCCCTGGTTTCTTTGGGCTCTGAATTTCTAGAAAGAGAAGTGGCAACTTTTATCTCTCTTCTCATTTGGACCTCTCCAGTCCTATCCTTCATTCTTCTCCAGGGCCCCCCTGGGAGGACCCAAGTAAATTGTCCGTTAGACCATCTCAGCCCAGAAATGGTGGTGCAGATGTGGTGTGGCAGATAAGGTGACCAGCGTGGGTATAAAAGTGAAATTGGAGGACCCTGTACCCAAGGACTCATTGAGGGAGGGAGCATCATTGTACACGTAGGAACCAGAGAGACAGCAGCAGGTGACCTGTTGCTCCACATCCATGGGATGCTGGGTAGGGCTACACATCATTGGCCTACTTGACAGCCTTCTCTTTCCTGGTGCACGTTGGCCTGGTCCTGATGACCTTTGGATGGGGGTGTCAGGTCCCAGCCATAATGAGAGCTCCCTGGAGCAGCCACCATTTCTTCCAGAGCCTCGCTGGAGAAAAGAAGGCCAGGGAAAGACTATGCCCCAGTCTGTCTGCCATACCTTGTCCTAACTGCTCTTTTCCTTAGGTGCGCATCCCAGTCGGCATCTCTTTCGTCTCCATCCAACTGCTGACTTTCCACTGGCCTGGGAAAAGCCAGTGAGCTCAGACATGCCTATTGAGTCTGTACCACTCTCCTACTCCAAACCCACTTAGGTAAGAGGCCTGGAAGGTTCTGCAGCAACATGAAAGCTGGCCGGCAGGTGGGAGGCAATGGTAGAAAGAGGGAGACCCATAGCATATGTAACCCACAGGCGCTAAGTAAACCTGACTCAACAACAGTTGTCCCCATGACCCACAAGTCCCTGGTCACTACAGGGGACATCAAGAACCTCAAAATGGAAGGCTCTGCTCCCCTTCCCCTGCCCATCAAGAACCACTGCCCTGATGAACCCCAAGCCACAGGTGTCTCTGCCCCATCTGTACTCCCTTTGACTTGGGTGCCCTCGCTGCTCTATCGGAAGGGCTGAACTCCTCTGTGGACACAGGTAGATGACACTGGGCCAGGGGTGCTTTAGCTACAGGTCTCAGACAAATGTTGTCTTAAGTTTGCACAGGGCATAGCTTCTGAGCCATTGATTTATCCTCATTGTTGAGAGCTCCCCAGAGGATATAATAGTGGCCACAGGCAGGTCTTCCCTGTTCTTCTACATGATCCCGGAGCATCCCACCCTTAACTCTCCTGCCTTATGCCTAAGATCAGTGTACCCCACCCAAGTAATCTACCCCCAGCTCATCCCTCTGGAACTTTCTGATCACTACCGTCTACACCAACTCTCCTCTCTATGGAAACGGTGCACTTAAAATCCATGGCCCGCAGTCCCATACGTGCTGGAACCAACAGTTGTTTCAGATGTGTACATCTGATTCTCTCTATGAGGATAAGGTCACGGACGGCAGTAAGTACTGCTTTGCTTGTTTTGATTCCCACTGAGCTGAGCATAGATTGATGTGGGGTAAGTGCTCAATAAATGCTCATGGACTCGCTTAATGGATGAACAACCTTGCAGGGGCCCTGCCCCATCAGAAAGGGAAGGCAGCCTTAGTCTCCTCCAGCTCACCTGGAGGGACCCAAGGTGCTATGTCCTGCGGGTAGACTCCGGCTGGCTAGTCCTGGCTCTTTCCCATCAGCCCCCTTGGTCTTCTGAATCCCTCTGGATTTGAAGGAGGCTGATGCTCGTGGCTCTTACAAACATCAATTTGCAGCCACCAGGATGTAACTTCACCCTATGCTGCGTTTATAAATTAATCTCCTGGGATTAGATTCTGTGTTTTAGTAACACTCCTGAGGCATTGTATTTACACATTAATAATAAAAGGGGAAAAAAAGTGAGACAAGTTCTGACAACTTTCAATAACATTCAGAAATAAAGTGTGAGGCACAGAAGTGTCCAAAGTTAATTAAGACCATTTGGTACTGACGAGGGTGGGGGGGCGCTGCCTGCCGTTCTCCGACAGGTGCTATTTCTGAAACCCAATTTTCTTGTCTGTAATGTACCTGATGCCTGCAGAAAAGGAGGTGCTGAAATAAACCGGACTCGCCGCGCAGCACTGAACTCCTGTCTTGTATTAAAGAAGTAGGGACACTTTGTCAGATAAGTAGGAGGCCTGCAGTGAGCGAGCACACCTGCTCCTCTTCACAAGTGGTGTCCTGGGGGAATTTGGGAGTGTCGTGTTCCCTAGAGCTCTCCGCTAGCAGCTACAGTGGACTATCAGATATATACCTGATGAACTCTACCTTAGAGCTCCAGAGCCGACATGGAGAGATCCAAGGAGCAGTCATGGAATGGACCTAGGCACCCTGTCCTGTAATGAGCATCATTTAGTGCACAGAGACCTGGAGTTTGAGTCTGCAGAAGCACTACGAGTTTGAATTTTCTCCATTTCCATTTTAACTTTTCTCGGTTTTAGAATAGTTATTTTAACGAGGCAAAAGCCCTCTGGGGAAGGAGAAGAGAAGGAAGAAGGGATTCTCTTTGTTTCTTTCTGGAGACTTCCTGGACTGTTGAGCGACAGACATGACAGGAATAAAGAGAGATCTTAGAAGAAACGGTTTGGATGCTACAGGTATGGCCCCTGGTGAGGATATCATCTCAACAGAACACTCATTTTCCACATTCCCCAAAGTAGTTCCTGTGTTGCTTATTTATAGGACAGATGAATCCCTTCCCAGCCCATAGGATTCCACATGGTTGTCCCCTCCCACTCCCACAGCCTCTGGAGTAAAGAGTCAGCCGTACCACACACCCCAGCCACTTCCCAAACTGTATCAGATCCCAGCACACCTCTTCCAACCCTCCTTGCCTCTGTCCATCCAAAGAGAAATGAACACAGGGTAAAGTGGAAATGGGATTGACTTTGCAAGAACAGTCACCCATGTTCCCTGCATAACTGGGCATTCCTGACCCAAGATATTCACTAGGTGACCCTAGATCCTGTTTTCTAGCTTGGTACTCTTATCTTTGCTTCCAATAGACAACTCCTAGGTAGCTAGGCAGATTTTATCCCTCTTTTGAATGCATCTCATTAGGTTGGTACCGTCAGAAGTATTAATTTTTTGAGCCAACACAATCTTTATTTTGAATTTGAAACAAACTTGGCAATGGATTTGGCCCTTGCAACGTGGACTGATAGGAAGTGATCTCTCTCCCATTTCCGTGCTTGTCACAATGGCAGAACTGTTTGTTCTAGATCAAAGAAATAAAGTCTGAGGTCTTCGGGCAAAGACAAGACTTGGAGATGATGCTGTCCATGGATAACTAAGGAGAGAAAAGATGAGTTGCAGAAAATGCCAGTCTGGGGTGCGCGGGAAGAAGCATCGCCTAAGCAATTGCAGCAGCCTGTATACCCAACAGGCGAACCTCAGGGCGCACACCTCATCAAAAAATCTCAGTTTCTTTCCAGAACCTAAATAGGTAAGATGGATCCGAGAAGACAAAGCTGGGTGTTAAGCAAGAAGCAATCCGATGCTGTACCTATATTCCAGAACTCTAAACCAATAGGTAGTTGACATTACACTAAGTCATTCACTCATTCTCTCTCAACAGCTCATCATTAGAAGTCTGAGTCCCTGCTGAAAGAGATTTCTGGGAAGCACAGAGGCTGAGCATCAGGTCCAAGGCTGTCATTTAAATGTAAAGCAAAACAGGCGCACCATCTTTTGCCTCTCGAGTGATGAATACAGATGTCACAACCACATCTGTTTGGAGAGTAGGAAGGCTCACAGTGAGAAAGACATCTTAGAAGTTATCATAGGCCCAACACTTACCATGAGATGTGGCATGAGGAACTCTATGATGGCCAGACCACTCTCCTCTAGGTGGCTAGGCTCAGACCCTCGGAGGCCCACTTCTTAAACAGCAGGACAGAGATCTCCACCACACTTTGCAGCTTCCGCTGTCGTTCACAAGTCCTGCAAGTTTTCCTAGTAAGAAAGAAGGATAGCGTTGTTTCTTCTGAATTCCAGGATCTGAGGTCTGGATAAATGAACTCTTGGGAACTCAAAGGTTCCTCACTGGTTTGTTTTCAGTAAGATAGGATGTTCGGCACAAGCATCTAGGGTAGACTGGATTTGACTCTAGTTTGCTTAGGTAAGTTACTTTACCGCTCCGCTGTGTGTCAGTTTCTTTCCTGCAAATTCTGGTTAATAACAACAGACTCCCAGAGGTACTGTGATTTTATGGGGATGATTAAATTCACTGACCCATTTTCAAATGTGTAGGAGAGGATCCAACAGTATTATCAACAGTAGCAAGCTTGGTTTAAGCTCTACCTGGACCAACTGCATTAAACCTCTACTTCGGGGCATTTTGTACTCAATATTAGATGACCCTTAAGTTTTCTTTACTGTGGTAAAATCTATCTTAGTTGGTCAAAGAAAGAAAAGGGAAAGGGAGGGAGGGAGTGGAAGAGATGAAAAAGAGGGAAGGAAGGAAGGTGGTAAAGAGGGAAAAAGGGAGGGAGGGAGGGAGGGAGGGAGGGAGGGAGGGAGGGAGGGAGGAATACTAGAGCAGTGGTTCTCAACCTTCCTATTGTTGCGAGCCTTCAACACAGTTCCTCATGCGGTGACCCCAACCATAAAATTATTTTTGCTGCTATTTCATTACTGTCATTTTGCTACTGTTATGAACTGTAATGCAAATATCTGTGTTTTCCAATGGTCTTAGGTAACCCCTGTGAAAGGGTCATTTGACCCTCAAAAAGGGGTCATGACCCACAGGTTGAGAACCAGTGCACTAAGTAACCAAGTTTACTAGCCTGAGAGATATTATAGTGTTCGTTCTAATATATGACTTTGTAGTCAACTGCAGGTTTTATGGTTGTGAACCTCTCCTGTCTTCTGTCCTACAGTGTTCACGAGTAACAAAGACTGCCAGCCCACAGACTCAAACCTGTAGTCTCCCCTCCCCCAGCCTGAAACCTGCTTGCTCAGGGGTGGAGCTTCCTGCTCATTCGTTCTGCCACGCCCACTGCTGGAACCTGCAGAGCCACACACGTGCACCTTTCTACTGGACCAGAGATTATTCGGCGGGAATCGGGTCCCCTCCCCCTTCCTTCATAACTAGTGTCGCAACAATAAAATTTGAGCCTTGATCAGAGTAACTGTCTTGGCTACATTCCTTTCTCTCGCCACCTAGCCCCTCTTCTCTTCCAGGTTTCCAAAATGCCTTTCCAGGCTAGAACCCAGGTTGTGGTCTGCTGGCCGGACACAACAAAACCCATGTCCTTTCCAGTCTTGTCACCATCAAACCTCTGCATTTAGTGGAAGTCCAAACCCACATGTCATTGAAATACCATAATTAGTTTTGTTCTTTAAGCTGAGCAGCCAGTGGGCCAAAGGCTGAAGCCCAGAGGCTCTCAGAGGCCCACTCAGTCTTTCTCACTGTGCTCACTTTTCTTCCAGAGTTAGCCTTGCCCTCAAGTCCGTTTCTGCATTATCACTCTGTCTGAAACACCTGGTCATTTTAGAACCTCCCAGTGCATCTATCAAACCTAGTCTTCCCCACATAGACTGAACACTATAGTAATGTTCATGTCTTCCTCGGTTCCTGGCTAGGATCATTTCCAAATGTCTAAAACCCTAAAGCCACCGGCAACAGGAGAAGCAATATGTCAGCACAACCTTCTGCGACAGTGGCCTTCACAGGTGTCTCCCCAGGCTGAGCTAAATCAGCTAAATTGGCCACAGGACACTGTCGCTTGAGAGCCAGCCTTGGTACCAGAGTGGACCCCATTATGTCCTTCTATTTCCCTATTGACCCACTGGTGAAATCACTACATACCCTTGAGCCAGTGACTGCAGATTACAGCTGAACACCAACTACTGGGCTGGGGAGAGATGGCTCAGTCAGCAAAGTACTAGCTGTGTAAGCAACAGGGTCTGAGTCTGAATCACCAGCGCCCATATACAAAGTCAGACCTAGCAGCATGAGCCTGTAGTCACTGGGGAGGCAGACACAGGAGGATCCCTGGGGCTCACTGCCCAGCCAGTCTAGCCAAATCACTGAGCTCCAAGTTCAGTGAGAGACCCTGCCTCAGGAAATAAGGTGCTAAGTGATTGAGGAAGGCACCCAGTGTCAATCTCTGGCCTATAATTTCACAAGCATATATGTGCACATACATCCACAAACATATGGACACATACATAAACATGTGGGCATACATATAAAGTTACCTCTTCTACACTAGCTTATCCAAGCCTACCTGACATTCTATTGGGAAAGATACATCAGACTATAGCCCAAAACCAAATACAATCTCTACCCACAAGCTGCATCTGCTTTTACCCTAATGCCCCAATAATCAATTTCCCACACTGCAACCAGGGTGATCTTTCTCAAAAGGTAAATCCATTCGTGGTACAGGAAAACACTTAGAGCTCTTCATTAGCATCTCATTCTTCTCGGGATAAAGGCCTGAGCCATTAGCACTGGCTCCCAGTCCTGAGTGTCTGGCCCTGGAAACTTCCTAGCCTAGCCAGCCCTCACCTACCCCCCTGCCTTGGCATCCTCCAGCCCTAGTGTCACATGAGCACTTAGGCAACTTTAAAGGGACTTGATAGAGCTGTCCCTCCCTTCTGGACAGCCCAACTGGGAAAAGGTGGGCTTTCCTTTATTCTGATGCAGTCTCATGGACCCTGGCTCAATGCTGTCCCAGCTCAACCTGAGCAAGATCTGCACAGTCACCAGGCAAGTCACCTGCCTTCTTCAAAGTTGTCCACACGCACAGGACTTCCTCCTAGAATTTGGTTTTGGTTTACACGGAATACGCAGCCTGGGCCCCCGGTAGTCCTCTTCTCTCCATCAATTTCCTACATAGCTCTTAGATCCAAATGCAATCATCGCATCCTCAGGGATGCCCGTCTTCCCTTCTCTTCCTAGGTTTCCATCCTGCTTGAGTTCCTTTGTCATCCACTGGCACCAGCAATTCTCCCATGTCTCCCGATCTCCCCGGGAAGCCACACTCATTTCCGCAACAAATGTCTGCCTCCCTTATTGTGTTATAAGCTCCACTGGAGCAAAACTTCCCTCCTCTCCTTTCCTCTACCCACTCCACCTTTCACCTTCCTTCCACCTCACCAAAACAGAACATAACATAGGGCCAGGTTACTCACTGGACATCCACAAGGCACCTACTGGGTGCTGCACAGAGGAGGGTAGGTCTGAACTTCTTCGTCTAAACAACTGTAGCCTCCCAGAGGACTGATTAAACACGTCAAAGAGGAGAAATATTCTGTTCCACTTAATTATGCATTTTATTTAAAAATAGAAGTCTTTATTAAAACAACAAAGCATAAATATTAAAGAATGTATTTAAATAACTTGTGTAATTTACTGCAAGCTTTAAAGGTGCATAAACGCTGCAATGTAATACCAGGCCTTCTTACAATACTTTCCCCTCATTATCTCTACGGTATCTACTGTGGACTCCTAACCCACATGGAAGAAGTGATTCACTAACACGCTGAGTCTTGTCTCCAAACCTGCTGTGGCTTGTCCCACAGCACCTGTCTGGCCTTCTGACATCCCAGACTTCAGAACAGGTTGTAGCTAACACCTTTGTATGTAGTTTTACATCTTGGCTCCACCAAGCCGGAGCTCCCAACCCATTAAAGGAAGGGCCCTTCTCGGAGATTGTACGTTCTGGGTGTTTATCACTCTTGCCCGCTGATGCTCGCCCTGGCACAGGGTGAAGAGAGACGCCTGTGCTGTGCAAGAGCTCAGTCTCCATCCATGGCCAGCCAGCCGGCCAAGAGCTCAGTCTCCATCCATGGCCAGCCAGCCGGCCAGCTTCTCTGTCGTCGGGTCTTGTGATCAACAGCTCGATCTAGACACCAGTTAGGCACTTTCCTAACAACTAAGGTTCCTCAGGACCCACTATTGCAAACAATCAACTGAGCTTTCTTGGTTAAAAAGAGTTTATGGGATGGGGGGTGGGAGGAGGGCGGTCCAAGGCATGACCCCCAGTCCATTGCCCATTGCTGGTAAATGGCTGGTCCCACTTAGGTGGGTGTGCTTAGCTTAACCACCCCTGCAATCTTTTCACATGGCTGTGTGTTTACAGTTGCACCAAGAGGGAGCCTCCATGGTGGCAAGAGCTGGAAAATAAGGAATCCATCCTTCCCGGAGTGGCAAAGAGGCCATTAAAGCTAAGCTTAGCACTGGAACACAGGAAACGGCATTAAAGGATTTACTTTTCATGACCATAATTCACAGTTAATGTACATTTGATGTTTAATGTATGAACCAGAGGTGACTTCAAACTTATGGGCCTTTTCTAAATAGTGTTTTAATCTAAGTTTTAGAAAGGGGGGAAAAAAAAAGGAAAAGAGGTTCATACACTTGGTCTGTCAGACAAGAGGGAGGAGAAAAAGGCAAAGCTAGGTGTGAGATTCCAATGGGGGAGCAGGCTTTTGTTCAGTCCTTTATTGAGGTTTTACCTCTAATCTCTCCCTTTTTGATGCAATTTAAGATTAAGGAAATGAAAGGCAAGGCTGACTGTGAAGGGCTTTACAAACAGGACAGCCAAGGGGCCCTCAGAAGACAGTTTTGTAAGAGGCTTTGGCTTCAGTCCCCAGACAGGAGGGAAGTTCAAAGTTGGGCGGTGCCTGTGTGCACAGGTGTGGAGTGCTGGGAAGGCTGATCTGTCCGCCAGAAGGTTGGTCACGGGGTCCAGAGGGGGTCGCCTCAGCTCACCAATAGTCAGATTGGGGGAACGAGGCAAAGATCACAGTGTTGAGAGTACGCCATTATACTCTTGAGGGGAAAGGCCCCTGATTAGACACCCTGGAGTCTACTTGATGATCTTTCAGAGACTTTTCACTGCTGAGTCTCCTCTGCTAGATAATGACATTCTGGGGACAAACCAGTGACACCCCCCCACACACACAATGCCTCTGCAACCTCAAGCATTGTGGGAGACATGATGAAGTGTGGGCCAAAAAAAAAAAAAAATCCCCTTGGTATCACTCTCCAGGATCCGTGCTCCACCTAAAGATTCTACCTGCACAGGTGAAGGGATGTCCTCGCCAGAGACTAATGGCGCCTAAGGCCCATTCCAAGCCTAGAAGGGAAGCTGGGCAGATAGATCTTCCGAATGAAATTATCAAGGAGGCAATTCAAATGGGCAACAGAAATATGGGCTCCCGTGGGGTACACAGTAGAGACCGGTGCAGGATGGGGCCCTGAGCTGTGATTTCTCTGCTTCAAGAGATCATTTTATCCACCTACCTGAGCTTTTCCAGATGGTGACAGAGATATTGGGGGAAAAGCTGAGGGGGGGTTGCACCAAAAATTGCTTTCTAGACCTGGGATGGTGGAAAGGAACAAAGGGGCGGGGGTGGGGGGGTGGGGGTGGGGGTGGGGGGAGGGATTCAGTGGAGTAGAGAGGAAGAAAATATTTTTCTCTCTTTAGTCCTGATCACCTTATGATCTCAGATTCCTCTCTCTCTCTCTCTCTCTCTCTCTCTCTCTCTCTCTCTGCTGGATAATGGAAGGCTTGCGACGGTGGTTGGAAAGCCAGCTGCAGCCAGTTACATCTCAGTAACAGAAGCTGGCAGAGAGACCGACGGTGACAGCTGTCAGCAGAAGCCCAGAGCGGCAGTAAGAGGCCCTGGGGATTTGTCTTTTCCCAGCAGAGTTCCCTTGAGTCCCTACACAGTGCTAGGCACTATGGTTTCAAGATCACTCCACAGAGAGGGAGCTGCACCCTTGTGGCCTCCTAAGAAAGTCTGGTGAGGAACTGGCTACGTACATGATTCATGTTATAAACGTGTAGATAAATAATTTTCTGAGACTGTAACCCAGAGACACAGTATGATGGACAGGGCCTTCTCCCCCTGACATCCTCCATGGCGCTGAGGTCAGCAGGATAACGTTCAGAGGACTGTGCCAACTCATGTCTCCCTTCTAACCGGAGCAGCTCTGCTCTCGGGCCAACCCTCCTCAGCTCTGATTTCTCTGCTCATCCCAGAGGAATGAATGGCTCCAAGGAGTGGGGTGAGCCCTGCCAGGAGAACCTCCCTGGCCATGAGGGATACGTCTTCTTTTATATCTCTCCTGTCAGATGTCTGGTCTCCTGCCAATTACATACTTTTCAAAACTAAATAAATAACAAGAATAATAATTTCCTTACTGAGGCTGTACTGGTGAAACAATGCAGACTGGAAAAGAAAAGAAAGAAGTTGGACCAGACTAAGTCTCAGTCATCAAGCCAGACTTGAGTACTATTGGGTACAATTCTCTCTTCAGGATCTAGAAAACAAAACTTATTGAAAAGAGGAAGGCTGAAGGGAGAAGACAACGAATCTGGGTGGACAGTCTCCAAAACACACATAAGCAATCAGAACGTTTCACTGGAAGACCCAGGACCGCTGTGGCAACTCTGTTTCAAATCCTGAGAACTGTTCCAAGACAGAAGACACATACAAATCCATGACAAGGACAGAAAAGGACAACCAGCAGACAAAAGTTAAAGAACCATATACATGTTAGTCAGTTGATTAATATGTAAAACTAACATATAATAACTAATATACTCGTCAATTAATTTTTACCATGTCTATTCATTGTAGTAGTACCCTGTTATATAAGAACATCTTCATACAAGTATATATTGAATGTTGAATATATTCCCCTCCTGTTCTTTACCTTTACCTTTCAGCCCTTTCCCTTCTGTCACATTGCTGTCCCCTGATGTATAAGCAGAGACATAATAGCCATAGATCAGGGGTGTTTTTAAAAGTACACAGAAACAGGTTAAAGAGATAACTTGGGGTCCTGCCCCTAACAGTGCAAGATCTTCTGTGTAACTCAAATCAAGCTGCCTTCCCTTCTGTGCCTTGAGTCTTACCATTCCTTTCTCCCAGACCCTCAAGACTGAGGAGTAGTAGGGCCTGTCAAGAGCTTCCCTGAGCCCTAGATTGTACTGCCCCCTCTACCCCTCACACTCTTCATGGTAAGGGCTACAGTGTCTTCTCTGGGGACCAGGTCCTGTATGCTTCTAACTTGTTGCACTCTAAGAAGGAATGAAGGAAGGAAGTGAAGGAGGAAGGGATGGAGGGAAGGAAGGAGGGAAGAAAGGAGGGGGGAAGAAGGAGGGAAGAAGAAGGGAGGGAAGGAAGGAGGAGAGAGGGAGGGAGAAAGGGGAGGAGGGATGGAGGGAGGAAAGAAGCAAGCAAGAAAGAAAGAGAGAAAAGAAAGCCAGTTGAACTCTTCTCTACATCCTTTGTGTAATCTATGTGGAATTTGCCAGTTTCCCCTCTAAATTGGGGGAAGATCTGGGAGGATTTGGAAGAGGAGAAAGAACAAAGAATGTGATCAAAATATATTGTATGAAATAGTACTATAATATAAAGATGTTCTGCCTCTACAGCCTATGATGACACATGTCTGTATCCCAGTCTATGATGACACGTGCCTGTATCCCAGCACTCTGAGTTTCAGGCAGAAGAATTAGAGGTTGCAGGCCAACCTGGGGTATACAGTAGGACCATATATAAATAAATAATTGAGTAAGTTAATACATGAAACATCGGGAGAATGACTAGTTCTGGACTAGCTTGATCTATCTATGGAGATCCTGTCTCAAGAACCAAAAGTTAGGTCTCCATACACTACCAACCTCCTTTGCCAGCATCATCTATGGGTCCTGGAAGCTGATTACACCTCAGACTAAGAGAAAGGGGTATTTCCGGCCTTCTAACCTGGTTTCCAGTAATGTTCCTTCCACTGTAGCGACCTCTCATGGCGAACACAGCAGGGCCTTCAAACAAAGTCAAAGCCAAGACAAAACAACAAAGGCAGAAAGCAAACTGGATTCCATCCAGAATTAACCCCGAAATATCACAATCTTCTGCTTGAGAGTGAGGATAAACAGATGTCTCTCATCCCAACAAATGAAAGGTCCCCCCTCAGACAGCGCGTTATAATTATTAAATAACTTCCTCCATTTGTTCAGGATCAGTTGCGACCTCATTACCTGGATCCGAAGATAATATCTCTAAGTCCTGGGCATAAATCCAAAAAGGTCATTATTAACAGAAGAGTCCCCAAATCTGCAGGAAAAGGAAGAGCAGCAGTAATTGAGGAGGCAAAGCATTTCACCCAGACCTTTGCTTCCAGTCGCTGTGGCAATAGCAATCAGCTTCCCTGGCACTCCTGACTGGTGGACACACAACTGCTAGTACTGTGGATGGTCTCAAGCCTTGTGAGTCTCAGGACTTCGAGGGCAGGGTACTAAGCTGACTTGAGGGTGATTTCCTTATCATCACTCCTTGTGAAGTCAGGTCAGAAACCAAGGATCAGATCACTGGTCCCTTGCACTGACAACCCATTAGACGTTAGGAAGAGCCAGGGGGAGGGGCCCAGGTATCCTTCGACTCTCTGATCTTGGTTTTTGAGAGCCCCCTGGATCTGGATCATAAACCAGCTAATCCTGAGGTTCAGGATTAAGAGGATGGTCCCTATCCTTAAGCCACCTTGGATTAATCCATCCACCAATCAACAGGCAGCTTTGAACTGCTCCTTTCCAGCTGAGCCCAGTTGACTAGGAGCCGGTCCACATCTACAGAAAGATTAGACTTTTGCTAACTGACAGAGGAGAGCCAAAGTCTTAGCAACCTCACTTCCCCGCCTTTCTGTCTTGCTTTATCCCTGAAGCCATGAAGTACAATAGCAAAGACATTAAGGTTAGGCTCGGGAGCCAAGCCAAGTAGGACCTGCCACTCATCCGCTGGAAGGCTCAGGCAAAGTTCCAAGCCTCCATCCCTCTTCTGTGAAATGTGTCGTCATCTTTGCCCTGCTTTCCCAACACTGCCAAAGGATGAGCAGTGTCCAAGATAAATGGGCTGTGTGGGACTCATCCATATTTTGACCCTACCCTATCTTCTTCCACGAGCCTTAATCATCTTCACCCCACACCCAGTGTGATGGTAGCTCGTGAGCTCCTGGAGCTCTGGGGATAGCTACCTAACACCAAGCCGTGCCACACAAGCAAAACTATTTAAGGTCATGAAACATCTAGTGAGTCTGGAGGATCAAGATGGGGCTCCTCTTAGGTTTCTACCATAAATGCATCGGACGGATCTAATTAAGCTCAGACCATCACATTACCACTCCACCCCAAGCATCAGGGGCACCAGCCTAGACCCAGGGTGCCCCCCAAATGTACCTGATAATTAAAGCAATTTCTGCCCTGCCTGATCCCACACACACACCATCAATCTCTCCCATTACTGGAGAGGCAAACAATAAATAATTTAATAACTTGGGTCGAGTAGAATCTGGTTCCAAAACAAAGCGTTTTAATTCTCCAGTGCGCTGGCTTTCAGCATTACTGTAATCCCATTTCCCTTCACTTGACTGGGCCTTTTGCTGCTTTTTAGGCTTCTCGTATTTCTCCCCAAGTTTTCCCCATGGGGCCCTGACAGCTGCATTATAGCAGGGCCTGGCAGCCAGCATGACATCACTTGCTGTTCAAATCAGCAGCGGCTGGACTCATTAGCCTAGCAAGCTGCCCTCTTGCCTTGAAGACCATGGAGACCCATCCATGAAGCTGCAGGCAGGAAGGCCGTGCTGGACATCAGGGCCCTCTCCCTTTCCCAGCATCTTTTCCTGCCTATTCCTGAGACCTTCCAGTTTCTGGCAGCCCCGGTTATGAGGAAAGGCCTGGAAAGGGGAGCAAAGGAAGAGGGTATGACAGGTGACAAGCCCTTGCTTTTCAGAGTCCTTTCTAATTTCCATCATGCTCCCTCTTGGCACTGAGGCTTGGATCGTCCTCAGTCTAGGAGACACTCTCAAACTCTAAAGAGGGGTTTGCCTTTGCTACCTTGTAAAAGATAGCCAGGACTATGACAAGCACAGACCAGGGAAAGTCTCCCTGCCGGCTCCTCCCCGCCCCGTCCCCACCCACCATCTTCCATCTTTCTTCTTTCCCAGCAGCCAGAATGGAATATGCTGATTCGAGAGTCTGGTGCCCTTGCCTGAAGCCAGGGGGCCAAGGAGCAGCAGCTGCTGGGGAGGAGCATGGGTAAAAGGAGCCGCACCAATGGAGCCTTCGTTTAAATAAAGAGCAGGGGAGCATTGTGCTCCATTGATTACGATTTTTTTTTTCTGAATGTTGTGACATTTGCAGGAAGGCTAATTTATTCAAGCATGGAAATCTTTAAAAACTTAATTAAGTTATTTCTGTGATTTTCCATGCCTTATTGTTTCGAGTTCACATTTACTTTCATCCTTGTTAATAAAAAAAAATAATAATAATAAAAATGGGGAGGGGGTGGAGAGGAAGGAAAGAGAAGAAATGAGCCCTCCAGCACCTTCCGGACTGTGTTTGATGCTCTGTTCTCCAACATGAGGTCTCAGAGCAGCTGGGGCTTATGGAGTAGGAATGTCTCCTTCAGGGTCAGGCTCCAGGCCCCAGGCCCTTGGAGATGAGTTCTCCCAGTCCCTTTGTCTAATGGAGAACCCAGCTTCATCCTGAGGGCATTGGCATAAGCAGAGGTAAGTATAAACCATGGTGAGTCTCACAAGGGACAATGTCATCCTGCCATTTGGTGATTGTTCTCCAAAGCAGACTGGGTACTGCACTCTGGAGGGTGTCCCGGGATGGAATGACTAGGGTAGCCTGATGAATGGCAAGAGCAGAATCCAAGAAGCAGGACCCCATCCTCCAAGAACCAGACGTCATTCATACAGGCGTGACCATAAAGAATTGCTTTTCTCTCTAGCCTGAACCCAGAGTCCCTAGGGCCTTTGTCCATTCCTATCTCCAGCAGGTAGTGCCAGGAGTAGCCATGGAACCTCACGCAGTGATGGATTCAATGTAGATCCTACCTGAGTCACTAGGGATCTCAGAGCAAGAGGGATCTCAGATGCTGAGGTAGGTATGGGACAGAGCCAAAGGAGAGACTTAAATGAAAACACAGTCAGGATTCCTACCAGGAAAATAAAGTCTATGCTGTCAGAGAGAATAGGTAGGTCTACCTATACTCAACTTTCATTTCCACAAAGGCATACCTGACAGGATTCTGGAGTCAACGTGGCTCCACACTGAAGAATTGAGAAGTGGGTTGGCTGGAGGCTGAGTTGGAAAGAAGGCCACTCTAGAGTTTGATGCTGGGAAGGATCTGGTTAGAACAGGTTAAGAGGAGGCAATTACTCTCAGCTGCCAATGCAGAAAGACAAAGGGGAAGTATTTAAGCACGGGGCAATGGGGAGATTTCAGGCTAGGCTCACTACCTTCATCCCTGGGCTTGCCTAGAGAAAACTTCCAGGAAGGTGACAAACCCAGAGCAGACAACATTAATATTCTCTACTGGGGGGAGGGGGGCTTCTTGATGTCCTTTATTTCACTCCCTCTAACTTCTCTGGAGTATCAGCTCTCTGAGAAAACATAAAAATATTCCTGTTATCTACATGGGGCTATGCATTCTGCCCCAATTCCTAAATGTATTATCTGCTCTAAGTCATAAGTTGACTGCCTCTGCTGGGACCAGAACCCAGGTCATCTGTATGCCAATGGCATTTGCATGTATTATTTTTAAGTCATTAGTCTCTGCCTGATATTCTGAGTCAAAGAGTTTAATAGGAGAAATTTATGGCTTGTCTCCTCCAATCAACACAATAATTCATGGTTGTGTTGCGTGTGCTACACTAATGGAGATTGCTTTCAACTGGGTGTAGGGTGTTTTAATCCCCCTTCAATTCATTAGCCAGTTCCTCCCGAAGCATTGAGAAGAACAGCAGCTATTTCCTTCTACCCAGGCTGGCTGCTAACACAGTGGGTCTCCAAGTGGGGTCCCCTAAGAGGCCTGCAGGTGGTCTGCGTGCTAAGCCAAATGGAAAGTTATACAAAGTGCTTTTTCTTCAAGCAGATCCCCAGAGCAGATTTGAATCTACATTAAAAAGGCCCAAATTGAACATTTTCAAAACTATAAGCACTTTAATGGTTATTTTTACATTTGCAGAAGTAAGATGATTTTTAAGGTGTTTGTACCGACAAGAGATAGGTGTGCAGTACCTAGAGCCCAGACCCTCTGCTGCTGAGCATGGCTGAGAGTGGGGTGTTCAGAGTCTGCTGTGTTAGGTTGTCTGGGCATGTATTCGCTTCTTAAGAAAGACAGCCAAAGTGCCAGAGTTCGGCTGTCAGTCCCTCCATCTCTTCCCAGGCTCAGTAGTAAATAAAGCGCCTCATCTCCAGCAGATTCCGTGTACTGTTGTGGGTAGCAATGTAGATCTCTGTTTATGTTATATCACTCCAAGCCTGGATGTTCTGTGTGGTGCCCAAGCTTATCTCCTAAGAACCTGACAACCAGGAGAGAGAGAGAGAGAGAGAGAGAGAGAGAGAGAGAGAGAGAGAGAGAGAGACAGAGACAGAGACAGAGAGACAGAGACAGAGAGACAGAAGAGAGAGAGAGTCAGAGACAGAGAGAGAGAAAGAAAGTCGGGGGAGGGGGGCTCTCAAGCCTCCATAGGTGAGGGAAGAGAAAAGAGCAACAATCAACAGAAGACACTGTGGGCATGTTAGCCTTGGTTGAATTCACTCAGTGAGAAGAGTTGAATACACTCAGTGAGAAGGGGAATGAACAGGAGAAGGGATTTCTCTCTAAGCCCATTGAATCCCCACTCTCTGCCATGCCCAGCACTCCAGTGTCATCAATATCACTCATAAGCCCTTTAACAAGATGTTTAGTTCTTGGGCTGCTCACTGGCTCTCAGGTAAACTGTTTTTGTTTCCTGCATGTCCTGCCTTGTCCCATCCAGGATTTTAGGCAGCTCCTCACACCATCTGGTAGACCTCCAGACCCTCTATATGTTATGTCCTCTTCACATTAGAACAAAAACAGAGTCCTTTGTCTTTTTATCTCCTCAGCACCATAAGCTAGACTCTAGAATTCTCCACAGTCTTGATCTGACCTCCTCCTTCTCCCCAGTCCTGTTTTGGTTGTTCTTAAACCATGGCATGCAATCAAACTGTCTAAGGGTTTGTAGAAGCAAAACATTGGCCTAGGACCAGAGCTGTTGACTCAGTGGGTCTTGGGGGGACCTAAGACTGTGTTTTCCTAACAAATTCCCAAGTGATGAGAGAACTCACTGCCTGGCATGAGTCATGTCTACGCCAGGCAGCTTTTGAGCATGCTTGCAAGCATCCTTCTGTGTTGTGCATCCAGGGCCACTCGGGTGGTAATGATCTCCTTATCCACAGTGACAGAGTCAAAAGGATCCCCCATTCTGCCTGAATGGCACATCAGGCTCAGCCACTCCCCAACTCCCCCCCCCCCCCACATGCCGGTGGCTTTTTCTCTCTTCTCTTCTCCCACTCTCTGTGTCTTCCCATCCATCTCTGTCTGCCAGATTCTCACATCCAGGCTTCCGCTGGCATCTCTCCATCATCCTCATCCATCTAACTGGGTGGATATTTACATTTCTAGAGCCCAGTTGTGTTGTCATGGTTCTTCCTCCTTCAGCCAAACAAGGATTTTTCTCTCAAATCTACTTACAGGCTAATAGGGGGTGGGGTGGGGTGCTGTCCCCCAATCTGAGGAACCTCACTTGAGACTGTTTATTTTTTTAAGAACAAAGAGTGACTGTGGCAGGAAGAGGGGGCAGACAATCCCATGCCGTACCTTTGCCCACAGATATCTCTCTGGCCTGCTTCTTCCTATTCAGGGACAGGCTAGAAAATAAACAGGCCATTTGGTTTGGTCCTATTGATCCTTTGTAATCATACAAGGCTGACTTGGAAACACTCCCAGAGGCCCTGTCATCAGCATTTATTTGCAATTCTTAATGAAAGGGTATATATTATCATATATATTCATATATATATATATATATATATTCCTCCCTGGAGCATTCAGCCTTTAAATTTTTTATTTTATTCATTGAGTTAGTGTAAGCTACCCCAAATTCAATACATAGAAAAAGATGAATGACCTTGAATGTTCCTGAACCACCTGCCCCCACTTCCTGAGTGTTACATCATAGCAAGCATATGCCTTTGATCCATGAGAAGTGGGATGACGGATGCTAGAGGTAGAGAACATGGACCCTGGTCTGGATTGAACCCCAGCTCTAACCATCCCTTGTGAAATATGTGGTCACATACATGTGCCACACCTCATTAAGTTCCAGTGTCCCCATCTGCAAAATGGGCACGGTACTCCAATGTCCAGAGAGCTAAGTGGAATGGTCACCCAGCATTTAATCACGCTCTCGCCTCCTATATAAATGGACTCAATAAAAGCTACATCATCACCCTCCCTGCATGCCATGCCCTTGGAGCCTCAGAGTCTGGGGACAGATTGAGATGAATCACTTTCTAGTCCCCAGACTAGAGAAGCTGGAGTGTCTTAGGTAGACAACAGTCCTCCATTTTGCTCAGTGCAGTCAATCCCCAGCACTTAAGTTAAAAGCTTTGTGCCTCCGGTTTTTGTCTTGTTTTGTTTTTTAAATAGAAAAAAAAAATCCTATTCTTGTCTGTCCAGTGTTTTTCCAGCAAAACAGCAAGTCAGCAGTATAATTCTCCTTGGTCAGCAGAATGCCTGTTTCGGTGGGAGAAAGTTAGGGACTTGAAGAGACTCTAACAAGAGGGGAAGTGAGGGTTTGCCTGGGTGCTGCCAACTTTTTAGGTCGCCCAGAGATTCTGGATAAATTTCTTCCCTTCTGTGTTCCTTCTTCTCCCCCTACCCCAAACCCCTATCACCTCCTTAAAGGCAAACCAAGCATCTTCAGGGGGCCAGAAATGGACACACATGTAGGAAGAGAGCTTAATGAAATCCATTACAGTGTATGCTAACCTGAGAATTCAAACAAAATACTCAGAAATATTAGAAAAAGCAGGACAGGGAGATAGCTCCATCAGTATTGTTATGCTAGGATGGGGACCTGAATTCATTCCCTAGCCTTGAAGTTAAAAGAGCTAGGGATGAACTGTGGCCCTAGCACTGGAAGGCTGGACTACACTTAAGGGATGCTACCCAGACAGTCTAGCCTAATCAGTAAACCCCAGATCTTAATGAGAGATCAAAAACAAAAATCAAACAAAAAACCAGGGTGGATGAGTCCTAAGGAACACCCACCTGAGGCTTACAAGCACACACATGCAGAAGGAAAGCAAGAGACCGACCAACAGACAGACAGACAGACAGACAGACAGAGACAGACAGACAGAGACAGACAGACAGAGACAGACAGACAGAGACAGAGAAAGACAGAGAGATAGAGAAGGGGAGAAGGAAGGAAGGGAGGGAGGGAGGGAGGGAGGGAGGGATGGAGGGAAGGGAGGGAGTGGGTGGTCAGTTCTAGCCATAACCAGGAGTCTAATGAACACTCTGATAGAAGTTGCACTATTGTGTCTTTGAGAAGTTACCTCCCAGGGCCTCATTATCTGGCCTCCACGGGGGAGAACATAAGGGTCACATCACCATCCACCCACCACCAACAATATGATTTCTGGGAATGTCCTATCCAAAATGATTAAGATCACGAACCACAAGGAGGAGCATACGGAGAGCCCTGGTGGCCATTTTTCACCCTCAGCCACCCTTACTTGTATGATGGCTGTTTCACGGAGACCATGGAAGCATACAATGAACAGTGTGAGAAGTCTATCACTGTCTATCAGCCAGGGTAGCCATCTTCAGCAGGGCTGCTAGCCTAGTCTTTCAGGCCCTGGGGTTTTAAGTATTCTTCATCTCTTTCTCAGCCTCCAAAAATTGAGACATCAGGCCTCACCCAGACATTGGTGTGGAGAAAATGCAGGTCCTGGACCAGACAGGACAGATGTAAGAACTAGATCTCCCACTCTGAATAAGCAGGTCCTTTATTAAATCTCATAACACATCCATTGTTTTATCTAGGAGATGAATAGACATCACGGTGATTATTTCATTGCATGGTTAGTAGACACTCCACCCTAGAGACCTTTGACCAATGCAGTGTGGCTCTTACCATTATTTTAAATGGCTATAGTGTGGGTAAGCCCATCTCATTTTGAATTCCACACAAGGTCATACTCAATACCTCAAGTACCATCAGCCAAAACTAGCACCAAGATGTGGAAAGCCAGCCCCAAGTGTCTGATAGCATGTGCCTGTTCCTTCTGGATAATCCCCAACTACATTTGCATTCTTCCGTTGCCAGCAAGCCGGTGCATATGGAATACATTTTCTTTGGGTGTCTCGCCATTAAGGTTTTCATTTCTGCTTAGCGTCAGGGACTTTGCACATGGCTGGCCTTCCACTGCGCTAAGCCTGCTTTTGTGTGGTCTCACTTTGTTCTCTCATTTCCTGATCAGCCAGGAAGCATTCCTAAGCAAGAGCTTTGGGAGGAGGGGCTTTGCCTGGCAGCTTGCTCTGCTGAGTTTTGGAAAATGATGAAGTACCTTCTACCACATAGGTCCCTCTCTCCCTGCCTGGTATCTATGGCTGCCTGATCAAATTCGGCTTTCTTTGTCCAGGCTCTGGCTCTCCCTATGGGTGAATCTCCTAAGCTCTTTCAATATACACAAATAAATTAGCCTCAGTGTTTGAAGCTTATGTTGTCAGAGAGCTGAGCCTAAATCTGGTAAGGCAGTCTTTCCCCTTGAAAGAATATATAACACAGCATTGGCGAAAGTGTAGGACCGGTGAAGTCACTGATTAACAGAGGTGTACATTAGCCCAGCATTCTGGCAGCAGGGCAAACAAAGTGCAGAAGAAAGGGAGGTAGTTGACCAGTGTGTAGCAAGAACCCATGGAACAATGACTTCGTATCTAAAAAAGTATCTTAAAATGACAAAGGGGGGGGGGGGTGATGCATTCATATAGTCTCAGCACTCAGAGGCTGAGACAGGAAGAACTGTGAATTCTGAGATAGCCTAGAATACTTAGTGTGGTGGTTTGAATAGAAATGGCCCTCATAGCCTTATGTATGTGAATGCTTGGCCCATAGGGAGTAGTATTAGAAGGTGTGGCCTTGTTGAGAAAGTGTGTCACTGGGGTGGGCTTCAATGTCTCCTGTGCTCAAGGTCACTATGGCGCACGATCGCCTATGGATCAAGATGTAGAACTCTCAGCTCCTCTAGCCCCACATCTACCTGCACACTGCCATGCTTTTCATCATGACGATAATGGACTAAACGTCTGAAACTGTGAGCCAGCCCCAATTAAATGTTTCCCTTTATAAGAGTTGCCGTGGTCATGGTGTCTCTTTACTGTGATAGAAACCCTAAGACATGTAATGTAGCAAGACACTTTTCTCAAAAAGAAAGAAAGAAAAAAGAAAGAAGGAAAGAAATAGAGAACAGAAACAGATTAAGAAAATAATTAAAACTGGTTTTTTTAGAGATTATTGTTAAACAAAGATGTCTGATACAATGACCACTTTAATGGTCCAAATTCGCAACTGATCAAAATATGTAATAGAGAGAATCACTTCTATGTACACAGGAACCTACAGAACTGAAGAATACAAGACTCCTGTTTAAAGATGCTGTAAAGCTATATTGAAGGGTAGAAGTAGGCCCATACTATATTCTTAGGTGAAACAAGGCTATCACATGTAAGCATAACAAAACATGAATCTTGTTTTAGAATGTACACACATAGAAGAAATGGCCTGTGGGAGTTCCTGGACTACCTATGATGGTTCCCTTCAGTAGCATGGCTACGAATGAGACTTTACAGTTTTCTGTAGGTCTCTCACCTATTTTACCACAAACATAACCCAAGAATGACAACCTGAGCAAACATGTGCTTCTTTCCTCTCTGGGGATCACAGACCACAGAATAAGCAGGCTTGCTCCTGGAGACGACTTCAATCTTAACCTCACAGAGCCTTAGTGCTGCAGGAGAAAGGCTTCCTCTGCCAGCTCACCTCATACTGGGCGTTCCACGACAGCACCTGCTCATTCCTGACCCAGTCTGGCTGTGCACATAGGCAAAGCTTCCTGGCCACCATCCCCTGCAGCCCTGCACTTCTGTGAGCCTTTTGTAGGCCTCCCTCCATCAGCGGGCTGTCCTCCTGGCTCATAGGTCAGCACAGACTGATTCATCTCACTTCACTCTGTTTACAATTTGACCTTCTTGACCTTCACTGCTCCCCCATGGTGTCAGATCCATGACCCTGAAACACCAACAAACCAACGGCCACAAGCAGCATACCAGCCCCAATCCTTGTACCTTCCTGACCTCCCCAGCAGGCGGCTCACCCTCATGTTTCCTTTCTGGCCTCGTCAGCATCCCAAGAGATAAGACTGCTTCTTTAAGGAGCTCTGTGTCCTGCCCAATACAGATGGGTCTAGGGAGGGAAGATCTGGTTGTTGGCCAATGTGAATTCAACCCTGTGCATCAAAAGTCATAATCTCTTGACTGACTACTAAGAGGCCCCTGCCAAGTTTATTGGGTTTGAGACTTTATTTTGTCTTTCAGTGTAGAGAAAACTCTGAGTTCTTGCCCCGGATCACCATACTGGGTGAATACCAGGGGCTGGTGATATCAAGTAGAAGGTTGGAAGAGTAACTCTTTGAAAATCCTTTATAGTGTGTGTGTCTGGGTGTCTCTGGGCACACCTGTGCATGCCACAGCTCAAGGGCAGAGGTTGACGGCAACTTTTCAGGAACAAGTTTTCTCTTTCTACCACGTGGGTCCCAAGATTGAACTCAGGCCATCAGGTTTGGCTGCAGGTTCCCTTATCAGAGGAGCCATCTTGCCAAGCCCAAGTAAATCCTCTCATATAGTAATCTCAGCAGCCTCTCACACAGTCCCGAATTGCCAACGTAAACCCCAAAATTGTATCCATTCAACTTCCAGGCCTTTGCCCAGTTGGGCCCCACCATATTCTCTATCATCTTTCTCCTCTCCAACCTAGATCCTTGCCCATGAAACCAGCTCTGTCTGGTTTTCCCTCCGACGTTTTTTTCATTTGCCTCTTTCTAGCCCCTGATGATCTAAGCCGAAAAGCAACTGAAAACAGAGAGAAATGATCCTTGCCTGGGAGCTTCCATTCCCTAGCTACAAACTTAAGCCAGGCATTAACCACCACCATCCCAGTCCCAGATTCCCGACCTGTGGAGCACTCAGTGGTTGTACCCAATGTGGGAATTCTTCTGAGTTTTCCCATTCTGCAACATTTCTCAGAAGCATCCTTCTCCAAAGGATCCTCTCAGGTCTGAAGACCATGGCTACTCTGTAGCTGAGTGTCCCCCTCCTCTAACCGCACCCCCCCCCCGCCCATGTTGCTTCTGAATTCTGCATCAATTGCTCCAGATTGGTGCCAGATCGTTTGTTTGCTCATTTTGTCCCAAGCAGATGCAAAATGCCTTTAAAATGATGGCTATGTTTCTTCCCGTACCTCCCCACACCATGTTCCAAGTACAGGAAACAGGAAGGAGAGGTCTTTAGCTTTCTGACTAATGCTACCCCTTGGGCAGACTGGAAAAGGGACTCATTTAAATTTGGTTTCCCTGCCAGAATTGTCAGGCCTCAGTGGCCTTGGGAAATCACCAGAGAGGAAAGTAGTCATTTATTCTAAAACCTCCGCAATCTGCAAGACCTGCCATGATCTTCAAACCTCTGTCTGGCCCTCTAATGGCAGTAGGAACTCTCTGGTGTCTTTCTCAGTGTTATGGTATCTACAGCGGAGAGTAGATCTCTCATCTGAGGTGAGCCATCTGGGGATAAAATCCAGAGTCCAGTATCCCTACCACCCACCAAGCTGGAGAGGAGACAGCCTAAAAGTTAGCCACAGTTATGAGCTACATGACCTTCTGAGAGGGGTAATGCTTTCCTGTGTGACCCTGAAGAATCCACTGGACACCTCTAAGTGTCAAACTAAATTTTCTTGGAAAAAGCTAGAACTCTGTTTTGCAAGATTATTACAGTACACTTGTAGCATGAATATGCAGAGTCTTCCATACGGCTTGTATATTGAAGGGTCTGTCCCCTATCTTAGCAGTGTGCCAAATGGGGACTGAGAAAGCAAAGCCTTCAGGACAGATTAACCCATTGATGGATTCAAAAGTTACTGGGAACTCATGGAAAGGTTGGGAGATGGGACCTGGTTGGAGGAATTAAATTTGCGGGGAGTGCCTTTGAAAGCCAGATCTTATCTCCTGTCCCATCCTCTCTGCGGTTTCTCTGCTTCCATGCTGTCTCGGAGTAAGCAATGTAATTCCACCCATCTCCTTGCTATGCTGTACCACAAGCCCACAGCAATGGAGCAAGACGACTCCATTTAAAACTTCTTAAACCATGAGCTGAAGCCAATAGTTCATCCCTTCCAGTTGTTTTCACAGAGATTCCTCACAGTCATGAGAACACAAGAGACACAGACGGAAACAAGAAGGTGAGCCTACGTTTATATGTTTAAAACTTAACTTCTTCTCTTTACATATTGTTTTATAGCTATTCAGAAATATCTGACCCCCTTATTACCCCATTCTTCGCTACCACAGAACCTTGTTTTTTCACAAGTCATTGTCAAGAGAATTATGTGGATGAGGGAGAAACTATGGTCTCAATACACAGTTAACCCAACCTACTTTCTCACCTAACTAACACCATAGGTAGCATTTGGGTGTCAGATGAAAGTGATCGTATTCATTCAGCTACTTACATGAACATTGAACAGACTCGAGTTCCCGGGGAAATTCCTACCCACATCAATGCTTCTACACTGTAGAAAACGTTCCCCATTCATAACAGGAACTTAGCAAATGTTTGGAACACTGCCCATCTCTAAGTAGGATCCTACCTGTGTTAAATCACCTTTGGAAGCAGATGTTCTATGCCAACCTGGTGGGCTAATGACATATTTGCAGATCTCAGCATGCCTAGGGTATCACAAACACAGGTGTGGTCTCCTGCCTCTTCCCTCACTGAGGGGGAAAGTGATAGAAGGGAAGAAAAGCAGCAACTTCCTGGGCCCTGTATCTTATGTGAGCTCTGCACCAGGCCTTGGGGGAGTCCCTTTCTTGTAAAAAGAAAAAAAGTCTGCAAAAGACACATGCTTTAGAGCAATCTCAGGCGAGGGAAAATTCTAGAATAGACACCTACTCCCAGACCAGAGACACAGAAGCAAAATCTGAAACCTAAAGGAAGCTGGATGTGGTGGGAAGACGTATCCAGGGAGTTCAAGGCCAGCAGTACATTACTTTGGGGGCTCCAGATCAGGCCACAAGTCTTTGGAGGGGGACCTGCAGAGCTGAGAGGAGAGAGCATTCTCTCTGCAAGCTCTTCTCCAAGCCACCTGCCCAACAGCCATGCAAACCATCCCCCTTTGCCTCCCCAGGAACTAAGACCAAAGTGAGACTTACCCAGCTATTTGTTTATCAGCCAAGTCACCACCCCCCCCACACACACACAATTCAATTCAAATATTGGAAGTCCAATTCTCAGTACCTTAGAATGTGACTGCATTTGGAGAAAGAGTCTTTATGGGGAGGGGGGGTAATTTAGGTAATATGAGGTCATGAGGGTGCCCCCTAATCCAGTTAGACTGACATTGTTACAGGGGATTAAGGCACAGAGAAGAGGTGGTCATCTTCAAGCCATAGACAGAGGCCTCAGAAGAAGCCAGACAGGCCCCTTGGCCTTGCTCTCCTAGAACAAAGAGATCGTTCATTTCCCCTGCAGAAGCCAGACAGTCAGTGAGCCATGGTGATGTCAGGATTAGAAAACCAACACACTGCAGAACACCCCAGCTAAGTCAGGAAGAAAGTGAATTGGGCATGCTGGGTCTGCACCAGTCAACAGACCAGCTAGCTATGAATGGAGGTGGTCAAACATGTCAGCTCAGAAACACCATCTGAGCTGCAGTGGTAGCCCCCAGCTTCACCCTCCAATGCAGTCCCGAGGCTCAGTTTTGTCTTCATCTCCAGGTAGCCTGCTCTGCCACATCTTCTTGGGGTGCAGGGTGAACTATCTACCTTTCTCACTACTCTGAGGACCTACCCTCTGCTCACAGAAAGAGCCATATACAAATCAGAGGAGTGGGGAGAGGATAGTAGGTAAGATAGCGTGAAATGAATTCTTGTGTGTATGAGAGAGTATGCATCTATGTATCTGGTCATGGCATAGATGTGCAGGTCAGAGGATAACCTCAGACGTTGGTCCTTGTTTGAGATGGGGGTCTCTCACTACAGGTTCCATGGCCTTCTAGCTTCTGAATTCTCTTATCTCCTACTCCCATCTTTCTGTAGAAATACAGGGATTGCAGATGCATATCCTACTGTGTCTGGCCTTAGCTTTTTGGGGTCTGCACTATTCCTCCTCCCACATTCAATGACTCACTCCTACTCAGCATGGCCACACTATACTTTCACAGAAGCCAGATATCTACATCAACCTTCTTGGTCCATCTGTTTCCTGTTACTGGGAAAACTCACTCATTCAGCTAGACTGGCTGGCCAGTGAACCCCAGGAATCCTCCTGTCTCTGCTGCCCCGGTTCTAGGACTACAGCCACACACCAGTATGTCATCTTTTGCTGTGGACATCAGAGATCCAAATTCTGGTCCCATGCTTGTATGGCAAACACTTCACCATTTGAGCCATCACTCCGGCCTCCATCTGTGGATCTTAAGGGCCACGAAGTTGAACCAACAAGGGTGAGTATTTGTTTCCAACTCAGCTTCCTTTCAGTGGTTGAAGAGCATCAGCCCTTTGCCTTTCCTTCATTGTCTCCTGCTCCCCGTTCTATGCCTCGCTTTGGTGAACTTCCCATCAGAAGCCATTTCTCACTGGTTGCAACGCCCATTCTTAGACAATCGCCCTGGGTCATAGGTGTGCATACGAGTAAATTCTATTTTTGATCGCATAGTACTGTGCTAGGTGCTAGACACACATCATTTGCAATGCTCGGAATTACCATGCCATCGTAACCATTACCACTTAAAGATGAAAGAGCTGAGCTCAGCTGGAAGTAACTCACCTCCATCAGGCGGCTGGGACAAGGCAGAGTCAGGATGGAGCACTCCCCTCCCTCCATCTGACATCCTGGCCTTGCCCTGTCCACTCTGATGAGAAAATACAGCTCTGAGTGCTCACATATGTCATGAAATGCTATTGAAGATCACTCACCCCCCCACACACACACAATTCTTATGACTAATAACTAGAAGGCATAAAAAATGATTATAACCCATTGACAAATATAAAAATCCCTTGACTTCTGAAGCTGAGCTCTGAGCTCTAACTTGTAACCTTATATCTTCCTGATGCCTGAAGAGAAGTCTAGATACCTTAGGAGACTGGGGCTTCTCTCCAGTGTGTGCTTTGCTAGCCCTTCCTGCTTCTGCTTCATATCACCTGCCAACTTGAACTCACACCATTCATGCGTGCTTGATGAGTGGGCTTCGTCTGATTCAGACTGAAAAGTAGCATGGCTACTTAATGTACTATATAAATAGGACCACATCTCATGTAGCTCAAGCTGGCCTTGAACACCTTATGTTGCCAAGGATGACCTTGAAATTCTCATCCTCCTGCTGAGTGCTGGGATTGTAGGCTGGTACCACCATGCTCAGTTTGGGTGCAGCGCTAGGGATGGTAACCATAGCTTCTTGCATACTAGGCAAGTACTCTATCTACAGCCCCACTCCACCCCCATGCCAGGAACACGTTATAGAGTAAAACCAGATGCTATCAGTAATTATAACAAGAAAATAGCTGGAGCAAGGGTTAACCTATTTGGGAAGTAGACACAAGTTCTGGGTTGCTCATCATTAGTCTTGGTACCACGTTCCATACTGACCACATAACACACACTGGATAAATAAGTGTGAGCTGTGGCTACTGCAGGAATCTGTAGACCCTCCGTCTTCTGCTAGCCAGGCCATTCATGTTCTTCTATGTCTTTTAAAGACGTCTTGTCATCTTGTCCCAGCATATCTTTTAGGCTTAGCCTGTTGCATCTCCCCACAGACCCCATTCTATACATGTACAGGGGTCTCCATCGTCTCTGTTCACATATTCTTCTCTTGTCCCCATTATCTAATCCCCCTACCTTTAACAGAGTCCTCCACTTACTGCCTGTCCTCTGTAACATCCTTCCTGTGTGCACCTGTATAACAACACATCCCTACTGTGTCACCCTTATATATGAATCCTGGACGTGACTACATTGAAAATCTGCTCAGGTTGGATCCACACTTTCCAGTGTCATACACAGTAAGCATGGGATAAATGCTTGCTGAAAGAACATAAAGGGGTTGGAAGCTCCTGTGGATGTCAACAATCAAGTATTAGGAAGGAGTAAGACTTTGAACTCTAAGATGATGAGATCTATGTGGCTAGGAATATAGATATTTCCCACTGGGCTTGTGATAAACACACAGTCAACCATTGTCCTTATTGTTATGAATTTACTCACATTATCAGTCATTTATTTTGGTGTGCCCTTTCACTGTGCTTCCTCCGTCTTTGGCAACACCAACGCCAATTCTCTGCTATTTATTCAGCCTCAATTCCCAACAGTACTTTCTTCTATTCTACCCAACTGTCTCCCCTGCCTTCTGTCCGCCTGGATGTACTCAGGAAGTCCTTCCTTTACAGACAAGACATCCTGGCATGTCTCACCATGTCCCTCGAGGTCCCTCTGATACTCCAACTGCTCTGAAACTTCTTGGCTCTTCCACCCACCCCTTGGCCAGGCCATGGATAGTCTTTAAAGACCTTTCACATAGTATCTGTGCTAATATTTACATCTCTGCTTAACTAGGCTGGCCTCAGCTGCCCTGGGCATTTCTTCCACTCAAGCAGGAGGGAGCTGCAATCTTTCCAAGCTACTCAGTTGCTATGTCACCAAAGCGTGCTAAGAACTGGAAGTCGCTTATTGTACGACCTGCCTGAGGGTTGGGATACATCCAGTGAAAGATGTGCTGGGTTTACGCGTACTTGAATGGGATGGAGATTTATAAACTGCAGGGGTCAGCACCCTATGTAGAATCATGGCGAAGGTCTGATGAAATTTGGGATTGCGAAAAATTTAGCAGCAGCGAAAGAATGTCAGAATGTGTAACAGCTAAAAATGTATTTGGAACTCAGAGCCATGATGGATCCAAGGTGTTTCTGGCTAAGCTCACTCCTATAGCATCAAGCAACTTCCCCGCAGCCTGGGTTCTGAACAGATGACATGTGCAGTCTGCATCATGCATACCACCCACCTCACAATACCAGAGTATGGTACCTGAAACCCCATGGCTCAGACACCAGACAACCGTATGCTGTGCTTTCAATCTGCATGATACATACAGCCTTTTCTGCTCTTATAGAAACATAAGCTTTAATTACAGAAAACAAAGACTTTTAATGTTTTCCCTACCATTATTCTTTGCGTGCATCAAATTAACGTATCCTTGGATCGGAATGCATTAGACAAACAAGCGTATCTGTCTCATTAGTATGCAAATCTGTCTTCGTTATTAATAAGTGGTAAAAGTATATGTATGCCAAAGAGTAGCTTTAAAATAATCTGTGTTACGGTTTACCATCAGTAAATGCCTGGCTTGTGTGCCTATATACTGAAGGCTGTTTAAAGTTTCCTGAGGCAAAACAGGTCACAAATAGAAAAATTTAAGATGCACCTGGTACAGACAGACCATAAGCTTTGGGGAAATCCTTTCATTTGTAGCAACCCTCAACCACTGATTGGCTGTATGGCCAGGACATGATTAATTCTCTCTAGAGACTTGGTTTCCACACATACCAAAAGCATAGAAAGAGGATGGAGATATGTCGGAGTGGGTAACAACACTGCTTGCCTTTCCAGGGAACTGGGGGTCAATCCTCTATACCCACGTGGTGTCTCCCAACCATCTGTAACTCCAGTTCAGGGGGTCCAATATTCTCAGCAGGTGCGCATGTGGTACATAGGACCCAAATTTTTAATTTTTAAAAAGAGTAATATTATTTCAATGGATTGTATGAAGATTAAATCTGATAATGTACATATAAAGAAGGGCACATTTTAAATGCTCAGTGGTGTCAACTACAAAAATTATTAAACGGTGTCATACACCTACTATGGCATGCTAACTTGCAGAATTAGAGCAAAGCACATCAAAAGAAGAAAAAGATAAATCTCTGCCCTCTTCTAGTTCAAAATCACAACTCAGAGCAAACCACGACGAGCACTAGAAGAGCTGTAGATGATGTGGCAGGCAGGGGTGCACAAAAGGCAGTTCTGGAGGGGACGGACTGGAGCTCAGAGCCGGGCCTGGAGTTTGAGAAGAACCTTGGTTGTTGGCTTTGATGAGGGAAAGCTTGGAGAGCACAATCATTGGTGCAGAATGTCAGAGGGACGGTCCTACCTCATCTCCACACCAGCCGGACGAGAAACTCTCATTCTGTCACACTGAGGAAGAGAAGAGATGATTCACTCAGGACTGTCCAGCAAACAAGTCTTGAGTTCAGTTTTCTCCATCTGCAAAGCCAAACTCTTAATGCCGCTAATTTGGGTGCCAGGTAGACATGAGTACGGTTCTAGGAAAAAAAAAACAAAAACAGTGGGGCTGGTCAAATGTGCATGTGAGCATGTGTGCGTGTGCGCGAGCGAGAATGTGTGTGTGTGCCTGTCTGTCTGTCTGTCTGTCTGTCTGTGTGATTGCACATGAGTTTCACACATGTTCAGCATAGGGGCATGTAGCTCAGGGGAAAGCAGAGAAGGCTTCTGGAAAACTGATGAAGAGAAGTCTAAAGTCTGTTAACTCTTCTGGGGGCCAATTCTCCTCGCTTCACACTAACCCCATCAGGCTCCAAGCGTTATTAATAGTAGCAAAGACCAAGCTAATGATGATCACAGGAAAGCTGGGGGAAGTGTAGCGAGTCACCACGTGCACTGGGCTTCCTTCTCTAGGGAGGCAACTGTTTCTCCACATCCTGGTTATTTGCTGGCTTCAGAGCCAGACCTGGGCTTCCAAACTGACCTGACTTCACAAGAGAACTCAGCAAATGCCACAAAAGCAAAACACCTGGAGGAATATATCTCCCTCTCTGGAGTTTTGGCAAACTTATTATCCCAATCAATATCTTAGTAATTACAACCCCTTGTGAGCAAAGGTGTGTGTTTTTCCTTTCTCTGGCCTCTTTACAGGCCTCTCTTATCTGGCAAAAGATTTCTTAATCTACTTTCCCTAAATGCCCTGCAGGTCTGGGCGCCACCACAGCTCCAGAACTCCCTGATTGCCTGTATTCCCTTATGCACGCAAGCTGCCTCACCCAGTTCACTGGCAGTCCTTAAAGGGATCAGTTTTTAGCTCACGGTGCCCCACTGAGTCTCCAAGGGAAAGAGCTGAGGAACGGGGCCTGGGGCTATGAAGAATCCAGAGGAACTGGGGAAGTTCCACTTCCCTTCTCATGAAAGCAAGCAGGGAGGTTTGGAGGATGGAGTGAGCCTGTATGATTTCTCTTGTGCACCTTATGCACCTCGCCAGTCTTTGTACCTCTCTCAAGTCCCCAGAACTGACAGGAGGTTAGGGAAAGGGCAGGTGAAGAAGCATACAAAGGGAATTTCTGTTCCATCATCCTAGGTTTCTCAGATTCTCATCCCATTACCCCAGCTATTTGTGGGTTGCTTGTCTCCTCCTCCTCCTCCTCCTCCTCCTCCTCCTCCTCTTCTTCTTCTTCTTCTTCTTCTTCTTCTTCTTCTTCTTCTTCTTCTCCTTCTCCTTCTCCTTCTCCTTCTCCTTCTCCTTCTCCTTCTCCTTCTCCTTCTCCTTCTCCTTCTCCTTCTCCTTCTCCTTCTCCTTCTCCTTCTCCTTCTCCTTCTCCTTCTCCTTCTCCTTCTCCTTCTCCTTCTCCTTCTCCTTCTCCTTCTCCTTCTCCTTCTCCTTCTCCTTCTCCTTCTCCTTCTCCTTCTCCTTCTCCTTCTCCTTCTCCTTCTCCTTCTCCTTCTCCTTCTCCTTCTCCTTCTCCTTCTCCTTCTCCTTCTCCTTCTCCTTCTCCTTCTCCTTCTCCTTCTCCTTCTCCTTCTCCTTCTCCTTCTCCTTCTCCTTCTCCTTCTCCTTCTCCTTCTCCTTCTCCTTCTCCTTCTCCTTCTCCTTCTCCTTCTCCTTCTCCTTCTCCTTCTCCTTCTCCTTCTCCTTCTCCTTCTCCTTCTCCTTCTCCTTCTCCTTCTCCTTCTCCTTCTCCTTCTCCTCCTCCTCCTCCTCCTCCTCCTCCTCCTCCTCCTCCTCCTCCTCCTCCTCCTCCTCCTCCTACCTCTCCTCCTCTTCTCCTTTCCTCTTTCTCCTCCTTCCCTTCTGTACTGGCTAGTTTTGTGTCAACTTGACACAGCTGGAGTTATCACAGAGAAAAGAGCTTCAGTTGAGGAAATGCCTCCATGAGATCCAACTGTAAGGCATTTTCTCAATTAGTGATCAAGGGGGAAAGGCCCCTTGTGGGTGGGACCATCTCTGGGCTGGTAGTCTTGGGTTTTATAAGAGAGCAGGCTGAGCAAGCCAGGTGAGGCAAGCCAGTAATGAACATCCCTCCATGGCCTCTTCATCAGCTCCTGCTTCCTGACCTGCTTGAGTTCCAGTCCTGACTTCCTTGGTGATGAACAGCAGTATGGAAGTGTAAGCCGAATAAACCCTTTCCTCCCCAACTTGCTTCTTGGTCATGATGTTTGTGCAGGAATATAAACCCTGACTAAGACACCTTCCCTCTTCCTCTTCTTCTTTCCAATCTTATTCTTTAAGACACAATGTCATATATCCCAGGCTGGCTTCAAACTCCTTATGTAGCCAAGGATGACCTTGAACTTGTGATCCTCCTTCCTCTACCTCTCAGGTGCTGGGATTACAGGTGTATGCCACCATATCCAGATCACTCAGTGCTACTGATTGAAGCCAGGACTTTGTGTATGCTAGATAAGCAATCTACCAACTGATCCATTCACACACCTGGTGGATAAATGTATTCATGAGGTCAAGGTGGGTCTCCATGTAATCTGGGGTGTCCTATGTAATTATGAAGAAGGGGGGTGTTGCCCTTTGCTGACAACCTCTGACTATGGGGATAGGCAGAACAACACAGCAAGCATAGGGGCTCAGCCCAGCTGATGTATGATTTAGAGACCTGGCCCTTTCTGATGCTCAGATTTAAGAGGTATCTGCACTCCAGAAACCTAATTACTCCAAAGATTTCTGTCTGGTCTTCTCTGCGTTGCTCTGAAGAGGCCCTTCCAAGAACACCACAGGATTGGAGTCATTACTTTGTCGACCACTTGCAGGGCTGTTTATTGTATTTTTATGAGAAGAATGCTGTGCTGCCGAATACATTTCCCAGGAAAGCGTCTATAAGGGGCTCCTGGTGCCACAGTTTCTGCTAGGGAAGAGGAAAATCAATCCTGAGGCATGTACCCATACGTGTCTACACAGGCATGTCTGCACATGACATATAACTACAGCCAAGTTAGGCTTACATGCCAGACAGAGGGGTAAGCAGGCTCTACATGGGCCACCTGGTATATCCCAAAGAGCATTCTAGACCATCCTGTGGAGCCTCCTGCCTCCAGGCAGATGGGTTCCAATTTACCATAGCCAGCATGGGTCTCTGCATCTTCACAACAGGCAATTTTACCATTCTACTGGAAGGCTTTTCTAGTGTTTAACAGCCCTCCTCCCATAGAGCATTTTCTTTTGAGATTAGTGATATTGAGTTTGAAGGGAATGTGGAAATTCCATAAACAAAAAAGCTTGTACAGAAATGATGGGATCCACAGGTCTCTACAGGATGCAAGAGAACAGCCACTCTGTCTATAAGACAGACACTTGTGGACTGGCAGGAACCAAATACCCTGCAAAGTCCTTCAGCTCTACTGAGCTGAAGTGATGGGGACACTCCTGATCCAGCCCAGTCCCTGTGAGGTCTGCCAGTATTCATAGAAAAATGACAGTCCTACCTCAGGGTGGACAGATCTCAACAGAGCATGTTTGTAAGGCATATGGGTCTGTATTTAATTGGCAACCCAAGGATGTCACTTCAGGTATTTGGCAGGGAATGTGGTCCAGAAGTCTGTGCCACACAGTGTCCATCAAAAACCCAGCTGAGAGAAACAAAACAGATGAAAGACTGCCCAAAGGGCATGTGGTCCATCCATCCCTCTACAAAGATTAAGGCCCACTCTGGGACTCTGCCAGGTCAGCAGAGAGCTGTCCACTGGACTAGGTCCCCGTGGCCCCCCTTACAGCTGTTTCTCTGAAATGAAGTTGAACAGGATTGAAGCTGTAGGGAACAGCAGCATCCACTGTAAGGTGCTATCTTCAGGAAGTTGCCGGGAAAGAATCTCCCTAGCTGTGGAGCAGAGAAAGCTGTACGGTGCCTCAACCGCCCTGGGATTCTCTCTTCCTTCTCCTCTTCCTTTTCTCTTCTATCCCTCTTTTAGTTACATCTTTTTTTCTTCTCTTCTTATATCTACTGTGAACTCTGAAACTGACTGACTTGTGTTTTCAAGGTTGGCTACCCGAATTTTAAATTTTCAATGGTGGGCCTGCTTTAGCCCTATGTCCCAGACAGAGCCTTACTCCATATTTTCTACGGAGTTCCTATGGCTCTCCTGATTTCTTCTCCCCCTTGTTTATAATATACGCATGTCACTGCTCAGTAGAATACATATCGGGGTAAGCTACCACAGTGGTGGTTTGGTCAGAGTCACATAGAAGTTAAGTGCATTAATGACTTAGTTACTGCTGTTTACACTGTGCTGCACAGAGAGAGTACATTTACAAAGGAGGGCATCTACCATGCCAGAGCCAGAAGGCCCCCAAGACAACATGCACCTTGAGCTAAGAATTATGACTATGGAGAAGCTGAAAGGAGAACTGGAGTTCTGCAGAATTCTGTCCCTGGCACTGTAATCGTCTCATCTTCTCATTCTCTCCATATCTGTGATGCCTGTCACAGGTAGCCTTACCCCACCCAAAATCTCTTCATGAATTTGAAGACACAGTGAGAAAAATCTAAGTCATAACACTGTAGAAGGCACACACCTTGATCGATCTGACAAATTGTTCCATCAGATTTTCTATTTTAATATTTTTATGTGCAAAATAGACTTTAATTTTCATGCAATACATATAAAAAAGATTTTCTTATGGGTTATGTAGACTGATAAGGTCCTTTTTTTAGTTTTTTTTAAAGATATTTTCCTTATTTACATTTCAAATGCTATCCTAAGTTCCCTATACCCTCCCCCACCCTGCGCCCTGCTCCCCTACCCACCCACTCCCACTTCTTGGCCCTGGCATTCCCCTGTACTGGGGCATATAAAGTTTGCAAGACCAGAAGTGGATGCTCACTGTCATCTATAGGATGGAGCACAGGGCCCCCAATAAAGGAGCTAGAGAAAGTACCCAAGGAGCTGAAGGGGTCTGCAACCCTCTATAGGTGGAACAACAATATGAACTAACCAGTACCCCCAGAGCTCGTGTCTCTAGCTGCATATGTAGCAGAAGATGATTTTTTTTAAAGTGAAGACTCAGACAAAGGTAATCTAAATTCTGGGCCACTTCAGAAAATCCCTGGATGGAGAACGCAATGCCTCTAGGTTCCTGCAAATCTGGGCTGGTTGCTGTGTTCCATGAAGGTGAACAGTGGCAGTTGCCTATACTTTAGGCTTACATCTGCATCCATGTCCATAAGCAAAACAGAGGGAAGGTGTCCTAAGTGGTAGCTCACGCCAATCATGTCATCACTCACTAGAGAGACTGAGGTAAGAGGACTGTCATGAGTTCAAGACCATCATGGGCTACATAGTGAGTGCCAGGCCATTCCAAGCTACAAAGTCAAGCCTTATCTCACAATTAGTGAATTAATCAACACAAACAGACAAGGGGGAGGTGCGACTTCCTTTTGTGTTAGTCATTCTGTTCAGGAAGTTGTTCATGGCTAGGCAAGAGTGGGTGCAATCCTTAAATTTACTGAGTCTTCACTTCACCTGGAAAATAGAGATGCTAAGGATGTGTTATGGGTATTAAATGAGAAAATGTGTATGAAGACAAGGCAAGCATTAAATGCTCACCACATCGCTGGCGATGATGGTTGCTATAGCTCCCATTTCATAGATGAGAAACAGTAGCCCAAAGAAACATAAAAATATGGCAAAGAAAATGCAGTGCAGTCTAATCTGTGGGCTGTGAAATCTGTGCCCTCAGCACCTGGAATCACTGGACATTAAATTTATTGGATACTTAACTTTTCCATTCACTCCATCCCGGGTTCCCAGTCTTTAGTCTCCTGTTAATCCTGCCCTCAACTTCTGCCCACCAACTAACTATCTATCACTTCATAGAGAGCATAGGTACCAGTACTTCAACCAATGTCAACATAGAGCTGGATACGTGAGTTAATAACCAGGAAAAGCTGAGCCATCTCTTCTGGGCTCTTCTCTCTGGATGTCTTGCATGAGATTCCTATCAGAGGCAAAGAGATGGATTCAGTTTCTTGACCAAGCTTAACTCCTGCAAGTCCATGGAGCTACATGAAGCCAATCCTCACTAGAACAATTTCCACGCAATTGTTCAGGCTACAGTCTAGCTCCTCTGTGCCTTAGTGTAGGCATCTAGATTTTTTTTTCTGATATGGTGTTAAGCCCATTCTTCACTATCTTGAAGCTTTTTCTTGCAAACCAACATAAACCCCCTCTTTCTTTATATCCTTCCCTCCAATTCCCTGACCCTGGACACTAGTACTTAGGGGGCAACATGTCAGGTTTGTGGAGAAAATAGCAAGGCCACCACATCTTCCAAGTTCTGTAAGAACAGCATTGGTCTTTAGAGTCAGGAAAGGGGGATATGAAAACAGACTATGACCAGGGCCCCTTGGGTTTTCTTCCACTAACATCCACTTTCACTCATTCTACCCCTGACTCTCTCAGAAAGAAGCGCTGCTGGAGATCAGCAGACCTCTTCTAATGGACACACCCATAGCCAGGAAAGCTCCATCCTGTCTCCAAGCCAGTACCTACTGTGACCAATAAATTCTCAAAACTTCATCCATAGGTCTTATACAACAAAGCTAACGCCAGTATATCTTTCACTGGACATGTCCCAGTCAAGGCCCGGATTCGATTCTCATGAAGCAACTTCCAGCTCTTAACACGCTCTGCTTTGGCACTCAGACTGGGAATGGAGTGACCTGAAAGACTGAGACTCCATCCTGTTTGAGTTGAAGAAATGCCCAGGGCAGCAGAGGCCAGACTAGTTAACTAGGGATGTAAATATTAGCACAGACATTATGTGAAAGGTCTTCAGTGCACATGAACAGCTGGCCTAGAGCAAGGTAGGAGACACAGAAGCTCAGCAGCACTAATGCCATCAGGGGCCTTTCCCTTACCCCCCCCCCCCACACACACACACAAACCTAAACATGTCCTGAGATGCTATGGCTGTAGGAGAAAATATAAACAAAAACTTGTGATTCCAGGTTGAAGATTTCTTAGATGTCACATCAAAATCATAACCTGTAAAAGAAAAGAATGACAATATGCATTTTATAAAAACCCCTTAACAAACTCTAATTGGAAGAATTAGCAGACAACTTAGGGAGTAGGTAGAAGTATTTCTTAAACCAGCATCTAACAAAGAACTCGAATCCAGGACACATGAATAATCCCTAAAGCTTAGAACTCATAAACCAATCAGGCTTCTAAAAACCATGAACAGTAAACACTTTACCAAAGCAGCCACACACATAGCAAACATGTTCAACACTGCTAGCAGTTGAACAAATAGGAATTCAGATTACAATGAGAGATGGTGCCTAAGTGTTAGTGCAGGCAAAACTAAAGAACAGGGACCAGAGAAGCGGCTCAGTGATTGGGTGTGCTTTCTGTGCTTGGGAAAGACCTGCAGTTGAGTTCCCAGTGCTCATGTTGGTGGCTCACACCTGCCTGTCACTCCGGCTCTGAGGGATCTGACGCCCTCTGCTGACTTCTGCAGGCAAATGCACTCATGTGCATATATTCGCACACAGACAGACATAACTCAAAATAAATCTTTTAAACAAATAAGTACTAAAAATAACTAATAGTCAACTACAAAAAGCACTGGGTCACCTATGAGTCACCTGGAAACATCTTGCATAGCAGGAAGAATGCAAAATGATGTGCCATTTGGGGACACAGCTGGGAAGATACTTGCAAAATTACATTCATATGTGTCATATGAGCTTTCAGTTTGTGCCTAAGTGTTTACCACACAAAATCAACTTAGGTTCACGTAAATCCTGCATGTTATAGAAACATGTTCAGAACATAGAATAATTCTTAACATGAGAGGCAGCGACTTCAGTGTGGTCTTCAAAATCACAAACTCTGGGGCACTTGTTGATTCCTGGCACAGTTTTGCTTCTCACTAACCACTGACCAGCTAGCAGATCTTCATTCTCTATTCCTCCTTATGTAAAATATGGATAGTTCATATACTCATAATCACTGGTAACTGAAAACAACTAGCTTAGGCAGAACATGTACATTATAAAGTAGGATCCTACCCAGAAATAAAAGAAATCCTGACATACTCAGCAACATGAATAAATCTCAAATTGATTACACTAAGTTAAAAGAGTCAGACTTGACAGACTACATATATATCACATTTATAAGACATTCTGTGAAAGGCAAACTATAGACTCAGCAAACAGATCCATGGTTACCATGGTCTGCAGAGGGGAAAGTTGTTAAACTAAATCTTCATTGTGAGCATGGTCACATGACTCAGAGCAGGACTCTTAAAACTGCGAACCTAGAGTTGATTTTACTGATTATAAATGCTATCTCCATTGTTAAAACTGAAAATCTTCTTAGGTCTTGGAAGAATAACCTAGTTCTATATAATATAATTTATGTTTTATGTAATAAGATATATTCTAAAAGTGCTATCCATATTTTATGGACAGAGGAATAGAGAATAAACAAGATCTGCTAATTGGTCAATGGTCATCAAGAAACAAAGCTGTAACAGGAATCAGCCAAGTACCCTACAGTGTGTGATTTTTGATGCCACACTAAACTCACTGCCTCCCATGTTCAGAATTATTCTGTATTCTGAGCAAATTTTAGGGCAACCATTGGATCTAAACCAAACCGAAGGTCTAGTCCAAATCATAAGCACCTATTGTGTGTTTCAGATACATCAGTGATACTGAGACATCATGTATCTTTAAAGCCATTCAACCAAGAGGGAAGAGCAAAAGCCCCTTCCCTTCTGCTCTCACAGTGTGTGTGTGTGTGTGTGTGTGTGTGTGCATGTGTGTTGCTAAGGATGAACCCCAACCTGACACATGCAAAGCAAACCCTTTACCACTAAACCACACCCCTAAGCCCCTGAGCTAATCTTGCTGACACTTGTTAGTTCACATCCTCTGTCTTTGCCCTGCAGGTATATAGTTACATAGGCCCACGACCTGCCTTCACAATGGCCAGTTTCATGGCTGAGGTCCGGGTCAGGGAGAGTACTTCATGTGGAATCCAAAGCCTTAGGTTACTACCCTTGCTTTATGGTAGACTAACCACATGACCCAAAGGAAGTGAAGTCGCCACTATGTGCCCCCCTTTTTTTAAATTTCAGAATATAAATAATGATGTCTATTTTAACAAGGATAGACCCCCCCAAATATATAATAATGTTATTTAGTTCAAATGTGTGTGTAATTGAGTTGCTGTAGATGGCAGCCTGGGCTGTGATCACCATGCCTCCTTCCCATTTAGTCAACCCCACTGCATTGAAGATCAGTCAAACTCAGATCTGTGTGACACAGCAAAGACCCCTCTCCCCAAGAAAAAAATTAACAATGACACAATCCTAACAAGCGATTTGGATCCTGTGCCACTCAAAGCATGACTATAGGAATGGAAAGGACCAAGAAACTCTTAGCCTGGAGAAGCAAAGGCTCTTCAGGGATGTGAGCATTGGATTCAAATATTTGAAGAGCTGTCATAGGGGAAAGGAAGGTAGATTTGTTCTCAGCTGCTTCAGGGCAGAGCTGGAATTAAGCCGGATGCAGATTTTGTTATTATGGAATAAATTTGTCCCACAACTTCTATTAGCCAGAAAAGCAAGAGCTGCCCATGAGGCAGTTGGTCTCCACCTCTTCTCAGTAATCAAACTCGAACTCCACAGTCATTGGTCAAGAAGACGTAAGACAAGCCCCAGCAAACAGGTTTTGGGGGTCCTGCGTCTCTCAGCAGAGAGGCATACATGTTCAGAATGTTTGTAGGTGTGTGGGGAGGTTGAAAGAGGCCAGTGTGTCCCACACATCTTTCCTCATCCTCACAGGCGACAGGGAAGAGGTGGCCGCAGGGGTGAGCAAAGTCAGATGAACCCAGGGAAACCAAGGCAATATGTAATAGGTGGTCTTCTCGCTGCTTCTGCATTTAGGAAGAGGAGTAAAGGAGAGAATGTCCTGCCCTCCAAAAATGCAGACCTATTTGGATCCTCTCTGAGGTCCCTTGGCAGCTGACACACATGCCCATCTGCCATGCTGGCACAGTGCCCCAGCAAGGGGAGCTCTCTTCCTGCTGGTGGGCATAGGTGCCAGGTGGTTGCATATGTCTGCAGAGGGGGCTTCTGTCCGGAGCATCAGAGGGCACTCACAGTTCCCGTGCCCATCCCCTGCCATGTTCATCGACCCCACTCCCACCAGAGAGTGTGGTGGTGCCCTGGAGCTGGAGAGAATGGAGTCAGAGAAGGCAGGCACTAGAGAACTGGCACCATCAGAGGAACAGGCCCTGCCACATTGAGCCTGTAATAGAGCCAAGACCACCCAAGGCACGGCCAAATGGACTCTTGGAAGGAAAGTCTGGGGCACAAATAATATCAACTCAAAGGGCATTGCAAGGGGTCTGGGCCCTTGACAGTGCAATGGAACCGTCCACCATGTCTTTTTCTCTGTCAGTCTCTAACAATGAGGACAAGCATCGGAGAGGGAAAGACTCTCACCTCTGTCTGTGTCCGGCCTGGGTGAAGCCCTCCTCTTGTCTATGAGTCTGTGGCCCTCTCGGCTGAATGACATGGAAGGGTCTCCTCCCCAGCCTGTGAATGAACGTGTCTGTGTGTCCATGTGCACGCCCAGGTCCGAGGCAGGGCTGCAGCAACTGCACATTGCTGATACTGCAAAAGCGCACGGAGGCCGACCAGCTAATCCAATCATTCATGCTTCCCTCGTTCCCACTCTTGGATCTGATAGATAAAAACACCCAGGCAAATGACCAGTTTCATGGGCTCTTTCCTCTTTTGTCAATACAAGGAATTGTGAGCTGTCATCTTGTCCCTCCTCTCCAGAGAGAGACCGCAAATATTTATGACCGGCTTTTACAACAGTAATTGTATTTCTAATTGTTTTTCCCTTTCAGCCCTGGTGCTTTGCTCACCCCAGCTACGATGGGCAGTTCTGGGGTTTATAAAGAGTAGTTTGTCACAAATGAAATCCAGGAGAGGCTTTGCACCAGCCAGCCAGCCAGCCAGTCACGTTGTCTGCTTATCAGTCCTCTGTTCTGAAGCAGGAGTTCTGGCTGGAGGCCAGGGTCCCACGTGTTCAACAGCTCTGGTAAAAAGGACAAGATTGGCTGGAGCATCTCCTCCCCAGAGATCTGGAAGTCAGGGCAGTAACCAAGGATGGCTCCTCTCCTCGAGGTGGGTCTCCTTCAACAGCAGTGCGCAAGTTTCTGCCTTGATTTCCCCACCCGAGAATCTCCTTCCTCCCGAGCTTCCTTTTCCTGATTCTGCTAAGTAAAAGGCCACCAATCTGTTTTATTAAAATCCAAGAGCTGATTTTAGGATTTCAGGATCAAAGAACGCACAAGACGCAGAATGGTGCACCGGGAGGCAGATCTGCCTGGATGTGAGAAGCTTGGCTCTCATCATTGAATTATGCATTCATTCATGTCAACCTTTCTAGAGCCTTCTATACGCACAACACTGATATATATCCAAGGAATGGAGGGGCCCTCAAATCTCCCCACCTTTAAGCCAGAGCAGGTTCTTTCAGAGGGTTGAGGTGGGCCTCCAGAACACCACGGACCCCAACAGCCGACACTAGCAAACCTTCGGCTACCAGGGAAGTAGGTAACCCAAACACTCTTAAGATGTCCCGCTACAACATTCCCATAACGTCGTGGAAGAGCTCTGCTTTCAGGAACAAATGCTCTTGACCCCAGAGCCCAGGCTTGCCAGCCCCTGCAGATCTTGGTCTATTCCTTGGCAACTCCTAGCCTGAAAGCTTCAGGCCCATTTCCTTCACTGATAAGACAGAAATAAAGGTAGCCTGCTTCGTGTTACTTCTGAGTATCTGGTGAGATGCCATGAGCTGATACTGTCTGCTAACCCACTGTGAAGCTATCTTCAGAAGTTACTGTTAATGATAACCTGAAAATTCTAGAACTCTCTCCGTCTTACTCATTCAGGTTATAAAATGGGATTTTTAGTAAATGGTGTCGAGGAAGACATAATCTCTACTAAATGTCCCCCTTTCAAAGCAAAGAAAGAAATCTCCATCAAGAAAATCTTAGAATTTTTTCCCTTAAGACTTGCATCAAGGGCTGGAGAGATGGCTCAGCAGTTAAGAGCACTGACTGTTCTTCCAGAGGTCCTGAGTTCAATTCCCACCAAACACATGGTGGCTCACAACCATCTGTAATGGCTCTATGCCCTCTTATGGTGTGTCTGAAGACAGCTATAGTGTACTCAGATACATAAAATAATTAAATAAATCTTGAAAAAAAAAACAAACAAGTTGGGTCAAGCTAACTCCCACTGCACAGGGAAAGGTGGGGCTGTAGTTGTGACTACTTGTTTTCCTGAGGCATTTAACGCCACACTTTAGGGGACAGCTTTTAAATACTGGTAAAGTGGGGAACCCCAACCTTATGTAGCTTGAAGTGCAACATAAATTCTGTTAAGTTCTGCAGATGATCTCTGTAGATGAGCCATCATAGTCTGTTAAAGGGATGGCCACTCTTGAATTATTATCCCCCAACCAGAGAGAAATCCTGAGACAAGGGAGGACAGTCCAGGAGCAGCAGAGAAACAGCCAAAAGAAAGTGCTTCCTCTAAGCAGCCCCACTAGAGGCATTTGGTTTTTTAACTGTGATAGCGTGGGAAGAAAGAGATTCTATAGGATGGTGGTTTGTTGGGAAGGCAGATGAGTCCATCTGTGTTTGAACAAGAAAGGATCACATAGGTTCATAGATTTGAGTATTTAGTCACCAGGGAGTAGCATATTTGAAAGGATTTGGAGGTATGACCTTGTTGGAGGAAATGTGCCTGGGGGGTGGGCTTTGATATTTCAAACCCCATGCCCAACCTAGAGTCTCTCTTCTCAGGCAGTGGATCCAAATGTGGAACTCTCAGCTACCTCTCAGCATCATCTCTGCCTGCATGCCACCATACTTTCTGACATGGTGGGAAAAAAAAAAATGGACCAAACCTCTAAACTGTAAGCCAGCTCCATTTAAATGCTTTCTGTTATACAAGTTGTTGTGGTCATAGTGTTTCCTCACAGCAATAGAACAGTGACTAGAATACCATCATTACATCCACTGGGGCTGGCTGACAGTTTCAGAGGTTCAATCCATTATCATCATGGTGGGAAGCATGGCCGCATCTAGGTAGACATAGTGCTGGAGAAGAAACTTTTGGTTCTACATCTTGCTCCAAAGGCTCTCTTCCACACGGGGTGGAGCCCCAACATAGGAGGAAACGTCCAAAGCTCACCCCCCAGTGACACACTTCCCCCAACAAGACTAGGCCTCCTCCAATAAGGTCACACTTCCTAATAGTGTCCCTTCCCATGGGCCAATCATATTCAAACCACCACAACAGCCGGTGGAGCAAGCCTTTAATCCCAGCACTTGGGAGGCAGAGGCAGGCAGATTTCTGAGTTTGGGGCCAACCTGGTTTACAGAGTGAGTTCCAAGACAGCCAGGGCTACACAGAGAAACTCTGTCTTGAAAAACCAAAACCAAACCAAACCAAACAAACAAACAACCCACCACAACAACATAAATCTCTTTTGACAGTAATGAAACTATGTAAGGGCATAGAATAGAAGGTATAGAATAACACATATGACCTCAGACTAGTCTCTTAATGCCTTTGAAGCACAGAATCTAACTGTCCAATTGGTAAAATTGTAGTATTAATAATATCTGCCTCACAGTGTTAGGTAGATGATATTAACTGTCTAAAATGCTTCAAAATGTGACCTAAAGAAAAGCATGAGGGATATAAGATCGGAGGACAGAGATTAAGGCCATTAAGGCATTGTTGTTCTAACTGTTATGTGGTCTTGGTTCATCCATTTCAATGACTTGATCTTCATCTCCCTGATCTGAGAAATAGATATGACGATAAAAAAAAAGATGGCGGTTATCAAGTGACATCATGAAATCCCTTGGTGGATCATGAGTGTCTCTCCATGCTGGTGATGCCACCTTCAAGAAGGGACCAAGGGAGGTCCTCTGACTTGCTCACAGCCCACAAGTGGACCCTTAGCCAGCTTTGGCATCTAGGGGCAGGAGAACTGTTTTTGAAGTAGTCCTTTGTCCACAGTGGTCCTCCAAGGAGGAGCCTAACTCCACCTCTCCGGCCTGCTGGCAGCCACCCTCACCCTGTGTGGAAGGGAGAATTTTACATCGATTTGTATTCTGCTATCTATAATTGCCTCCTCTTGAGAGTTAACTAGAGTCCTTCTAGCATTGATCAGCTCTATCTAGTTTCCTAATGGAGTAAACACAGAGACCCTTGGCAATTGACTAGGACTTCCAACAGCAGAGCAGACCATAGGATGAAAGGCCTCATGTCTTCCTCTGGGAAGCCCAGCTGCTGCTACTGCTGGGGCTTGAAGTCTCACACATGAGTCAGGGTAGTGTTTAGAGTTTCTCCTTTTTTAACTGAAGCAGAAATGGTGAGTCGGAGTCCCAGTGAAGCAAAGGACAAACAATATGGAAAGTCACTGGAGGGTTGCCAGCTCCAGGCCACCAAGACAATCATACAACTGGTCTAGACTCCCATGGACCGTTCCACCCTTCATCCCCCTGCCAGGATTCTTCTGCAGTATCGGGCAGCTCACCTGACAGACAGATGCCCCCCACTGACACTGAACCCTTGTTACTCCCTTCTACTTAGAGTCCCGTCCCCTCTTCTTACAAGTCAGCCTGGATGTTCACCCCCTGCCATCCTCCCAGTCTCCCCTCTCCAGCTTTGGACTGTGCTGAGCCCCATCCAACTTGCCAGCACGGGTCTGGCCGACCTTTCAGTTGCTTGTTCCTGGAGGTAGCCTCCTAACCTCAGCCCTGTTCTCCTAAGACCAGAGCAGAATCGAGGAGAGCTGAAGGCCTAGTAAAGTGGACTGGGGTGTCTCTGCCTTGGGCCTTGATTGGTTTAAATCTGCTCTGAAGGGAATTTTCAGATTAGATTGTGGGCCTGATACACTCTGACCTCTCCTGTAGTCTGAACCAATCTTTCTTCATTATACTTTTGAGGGGTGTGTGTGTATGTGTGTGTGTGTGTGTGAGAGAGAGAGAGAGAGAGAGTGAGAGAGAGAGAGAGAGACCATGAGCATGTGAGCATGTGTGTGTGTGCATGTGTGTGTATGTGTGTGTGTTCATGCATAAGTATGTGTGTGAGTGTGTATGTGTATGTGTAAGTGTATGTTAGTGTATGCATATGTGTGAGCATGTGGGTATATGTGTTTACGTGTGTATATGTGTGGTATGTGCATATGTGTGTATGCATGTGTGTATGGGTGAGTATGTATATGTATGTGTATGTATGAATAAGTATTGTATGCATGTATATGTGTGAGTGTGTGTATGCACATGTGTGTATGTATGTATGAGTGCATGCATAAGTGTGTGTGTGCATGTATGTGAGCATGTTTGTGTATGTATGAGTGTATGTCAGAGTATTGAGCATGTGTGTATATGTGTGTATATGTGCATATGTGTGTATGTACATATATGTATGAGTGTGTATATGTGTGTATGTGTGTATTGTGAGTATGTATATGTGTGTATGTTCATGTGTGAGTGTGTATGTGTATGTGTGTGTATGTATGTTTATGTGTAAGTGTGTATGTGTATATGCATATATGTGTGTTTCTACCATTGAATAGAAATAAAATAAGCCAAAAGAGAGAACATAAAACAAAACAGTAGCAGAATATTGGGGAAAATTCTGCCTTGACTCATTAACAAAATATAGTTTGCCCAGGAGAACTGCCCTCTTTTAAGGAGCAGAATCCTACACCCACACTTTGCTAGCTAAGTCCTTCCTTGCCAGGGCTATCCTGTCCCACTTTGCTATAAAATAAAAGACCAGAGTCAAGTTGCTCATCATTCTTGAGGTGACCCAGGTATCTGGCCTCCTTCTACAAAGAGGCCCAGCCTGGAGGATAAGGGAGAAGCAGGGATACCTGCTGCTAGACTTCTCTGCCTATGCCTGCCCCATGGGGGTCCCTAACCCACTTGGGTTCCTTGTCTTCGAGCTCCTAAGCAATCATCCTCCTTCGTGGCTTCCAGAGGAGAAGCACAATAGCTTTATTGAACGGACTACATATTTCACCAAGGCTAACCCGGGAAGTAAGCAATTACCTTGGAGGAGGCTCCCTCTGGACAGCTTGCCTTCCACCCACCACAAGGGGGGTCTTTCATAACTGCTGAGTTTCTGGGCCATGGTTTTGGGGTTCTGAGTGTACCTTTGTCTACCTCATCTCCCTATCCCTCGCCCCACTCCCAGCCCCCAGTGCCAAGGGTTGGGCAGCTGCCCCAAGAACAAACACTTGCGCTTTGAAGGAGAACATTTCATGGCCGCTTCTTTGTTTCACTCAAGTGTTGGCTTCAACCCAAAATTAAGTCGAGAGAAGAATGGAGAAGAATAAATAACTGTATCTTGCAGGCTTTTTTAGAGTTATGGCATACCAGGAGAGGTGGAGGGAGAGGGGAGAGGAGGAGCAGGGAGGAGGGAAGGACCTTCTTATTTAGGGGAAATGCTGCATTTTCTAATAACATGTCACTAGGAAACAGCTGACCCCTAAAACTTCAGATGTCACTCAAAGTCACTCTCCGAGAAGAGTGGGTGGCATGTAAAGGCTAGGCAATCTCAAAGGAAACAAAGACAATTGCTCTGTAATTAATCGAGATATTAATATTAGAAAAAGTCAAAAGGAGATAGGCCATCCCCAGGTTGAATTTAGAGTCCCGAGCCAGGATCACCTCTCAGGGGTTAGAAGGTTCATGACCCCGAGCTGCCACAGACCAGCAGTATAGAGAGCATCCCTCCTTCATACCAAGCAGCCAGGCTACCTGGTTCACTCCTGCCTATCCCTCCTGTCCATGCATGGGTGAGGACACCTGGGGACTCTTGACTGACACCTCCAATCTCCAAAGGGACATGTTGGAAGGGAACTGGACATTTAGGTGCCCCAGGGCTGTCAGGTCATTCTCTAGCTCCCAGTTCATTTAAACCCAAACCCAATATATATTTCCATGCAGGCCTGCTACACTTGAGTGCTCCTGCCAACTCACTATGCAACACTATACACAGCAGATTATTGCCAACTCTCTATGCAACCCTATACACAGCAGATCAACATGCCAACCCACTGTGCAACCCTATAGACAGCAGATCAATGTGCCAACTCACTATGCAACCCTATACACAGCAGATCAATGTGTACAATTTAGGAACACAGCAAAGAATACTGCTGCGGAGGGAGAGAGACTGGGGTCTGGCTCCTGCTCATTACCCATCTCCTCAGCCTCTCCCCTAAAGCTCTCTCCCTTTTCTCCTACTGGTCCCATAGCATGGACAATTGAGCCTTCTGAAGGAATGGGGGTCTTTTGGCTATGGGCACAGAAAGACAGCCCTCTCAATTTAATCCCAGTAAAGAGAGTGACTGTTAGCTAGTTTCTCATGGCCCTCACGTTCAGAAGATAGCAATGACCGTATGTTCACAGAAAACACCAGCTGTGTCCTGCCCTGAAGGGCACACCTACAGCACCCGTGTCCTGTACCCCTCCCTTTACCCCAGGGAGCTAACAGTTCCTTGGCAGACATACTGTCAAACTTGGGAAGAGGCGACTCCATGTTGAACAAATACAAATGCTATTTATCTTCTAGCTACTTTCCCGACTCTTCTTGGAGGACTACAGAAAGATCATCTCAGTTCTGATGTGAAAGGGGACTGCAGAAACCTCTCTCTTGGAAAGAGTAACTCTTGAAGCCTTTGGGAGCCCCACCCCTACCCAACACACACACACACACACACATTTCTACTGCCTCCTGTCAAGGACAAAATGGACTCTACTAGATGATATGAACATCACCAACCTAGAATCGATTTGCATAAGATCCCTAGCAAATTCCCTCAGTCCCAGAGTAAGGCTTCATGGCTACCTGCACACAACCTGCCCGAACAATGCCCCTGTTCCCACCAAAGATGCCCTCCATGTTTGTTTTCATTTAATTCTCCTGGAAGAGTGACCCCCAGCAGGGAGTGTGGTAAATTCTGCTTTGCTCTCCAGCTCCCTGCTCAGAAGGGCGTGTGTGCTAGTCTGTTTTAAATGGAGAAACGGCACACTGCATTTGCTGAGTACAAGGCCCCAGGTCACATGTGCTATGTACACTATCAGTCCAGCTACCATGGTCACCCTTGCTACTCCCCCTAAAATTCCCTGAATTATATATAAGTCAAAAGATGAAGAACTACCTAGAAGAGCGCTTTCCACAAGATCATAGAGCGTGAATGACAGAACAAGGACTCAAAGCAAGATTTCTGAGCTCTAACGTTAGAGCTGATGCCTCAAAAGCAACAGGATGTGGAGGAAAGATGTGCGCGGGGTTGGAGTGACTCCCATGTCAGCACAAGCAGACGAGGCCTCAGACAAGGCTCCTTTCTGCATGTCAGCTTCCTCAGCCGTGGTGGAGGATCTGTGTGGTAGGGTGGCTAGGAGGATGGCAGCTAGATAGCTGTGACAGACCTGAAAGGGGAATAAACAAACAGATATCACCTCTATTTCTCACCATACCCGTGTGTGTGTGTGTCTGTCTGTCTCTGCCTATCAGTCTCTGTGTGTCTGAGTCTCTCTATGTCTATCTGTGTGTCTGTCTGTCTCTGTCTCTGTGTGTATCTATGTGTCTGTCTCTGTTTCTGTGTGTCTCTGTCTTTTTCTCTGTGTCTGTGTATGTATGTCTCTGTCTCTCTCTGTTTCTGTGTGTGTGTGTCTATCTGTCTGTCTGTCTGTCTGTCTGTATATCTGTCTCTGTCTGTGTGTGTGTGTGTGTGTGTGTGTGTGTGTGTGTGTGTGTTCTATGCACATGCATGTTTGCATTCTCCTTCATGCTCGAATGTGCAGGCCAGAAGAATATACCCAGTGTGCTGCTCTATCTCTCTCCATCTTCTTCCTGTGAAACAGGTTCTATCCCCGAACCTGGAGATAGGCTGGTGGCCTGCAAGCACCGGTGATCCTGTCTCCATGCCCCACAGCTCTGTGGTTATGGTCATATGTGCTGTAGCCATTTCTTACATGGATGCTGGAGATTTGAACTCACGTTCTCATTCTGGCATGGCAAGCGCTCCTACCCACTGAGCTATCTCCTCGGTCTCTCTGTTTACTTTCTACGTTTTGCAAGAATGAAAAAGAGATCAAGGTAGATGGGGGAAAGCTGATAGAAATGCACCACTCAGCAAATACCACCACCTGTGCTCTCATCCACGGGCCCAGAAACAAGACCACGAAACAAGATTCAACCAGCGCCACCAGAGGTCACCTCCGGTCCCTCTTCTGCCATGACGCTCCTGCATGGATAACCTCTGTCCTAATGGTAGAATGAATGGTGGTGCCTGCTTCTAACTTTTCTGTTAATCATTCAGTTTGCTCTGGTTGAAGCTGAGTTCTTCATACAGCTCAGGATCAGAGAGATCCATCCGTGTAGCTGAAGTGGCTACAGATCACTCATTCTCTCCGGGGCCCCTTTGTGGCTGATCCAACTTACATACCCACTTTGCTATTCATAAGCATTAGTGGTGGCTTCCATGATTTACCCTGTACAAAAAAACTGCTATTCTGAACATCTGTTTATGTATGTGTGTATGTGTGTGTGTGTGTGTGTGTGTGTGTGTGTGTTAATAAGTATATATATACTTTTTCTCTATTGATCATAAAAATTGCTGGTTTATAAGATATATATGTATATATTACAAGATCTATAATGCAATATATGGTGCAATATATGCAAAAATGGTGGGGTAGAATTTTCTAGTGAGATGTATATATATCATTATGTATATTTGCTAGTGATATATGTGGTATTTATCATATCACTAGCATATATATAGTATATATTATATACTAGATAATATATATATGTGTATATATATATATATATATATATTTCCTGATCCCATTTATATTTGTACCTTTGTACCTTTGTTTGAGAACTCTGATTTTCCTGTGTTCTCATCTCAATACCTGTCTCTTTCACTGTAACCATTTTGTTGAAAATGTAATATCTCACTGTGGTTTAATTCACAGACCTATGATGATCAAAAGGTTTGAGTATTTTTTCATGTGGCTTTGGTTACTTGGAAGTCTTCCTTTAAAGGGGCCTATTCAAGTCTTTTAGCACATTTTTCTACCAACTAAGACTATTTACATGCTCTGAATATGACTCTTTTGATAGATGCTTTGTGGGTAGATTTATCTAGTCTGTCAGCTTAATGTTTTGCTCTTTTAGGCTTTTTAATAATTTATGTTCTTAATTTTAATGCAATGAAATTCATTCACTTCCACTGTGGTCTTTGGTAGCCTATACAAGAAATAGTCATCTATGTTCAATCATGAAAATATCCTCTTGCTTTTTCCAAATGATTTTTATCCTATTTCATCTCTTATTTAGGAATATAACTTATTTTTGTGTGAGGAATGGATAAAACTCCTCTACCTCCAATCCTATTAGCCACTTATGGAGTCTCATGTCTGTAATCCCAGCATTTAAGAAGCTGAGGTAGAAAAATTGCCACAAATATGAGCCCTTCTCCCTCAGGGTACCATAGTGAATTCCAGACCAAATTGGGCTTCATAGCAAGATCTTGTCTCGAAAAAATAAAATAAATTAAATTAAATAATGTCCCGTTGGACTACCATCAATTATTGAAAACTTCATCCCAGCATTTTCTGTTACCTTTATCATAATGAGATGAGCAGATGTTTGTGTCTGGTTTTAGACTACACTCTGATTATTTATCTATTTCTGTCTTATCTCTTCACCATGGTCAGACTTTTTGCAGCCTTTCTAAATCTTGATGGTGTTTTAAGGAAATATTAGTGTCTTATGAGTCCAGAAAGTGAAGAAATGCTTCCTTTTATGTTGGTCAATATTTTGTTTGGTTGACAGATTACCTGGTATTAAACTACCTAGGAGGAAGTTGATTTAGCTAATGGACTTTTATGTCCAGACATTAGTTGTGGTGTGAATGTGAAGCCAACCCCACAGGCTCATGTGTTTCCACTTTGTCTCTAGATGGCGGTGCTGTTTTGGGAAGTTGTGGGACCTTTAAGAGGTGGAGCTTAGCTAGAGGAAGTAGAAGTCTGAGGGGCGGGCCTTGGGGCTAGAGCCTCTCTTCACTTCCTCTCCTGTCACTGCTTCCTCTGGAAGATGATGTGAACAAGCAGCATCGTTCTCCTGCCCTTCCATTCTTGAGCTGTCCCTTCCTCACACCTTCCCCATCGTGGTGGATGGTTCCCTCAAACCATGAGACAAAAGGTGACCCTGTCCTCATATAAATTGCTCCCTGTCAGGTGTTTAGTCACTGGATCGAGGGGGCGGTGTCTGATAGACTATGACAAGGGTTGACGTTGCCCCTGACACCAATGGAGTTAGGGTTCCACAGGCAAACCTCAAGAAGAAAGCAGAGAGAAATGGATAAGGCTGGCCTTGCTCATTTTACAGCATCCCCTGTTGAGAATGCAAGGAATTAGGCGAGAACATAGGAACATAACCCCAAAGACCTAAAGACCTCCCTCTAGGCTCCACCTCATAAGTATTTCACCATCTCCCAAGATCATGACTCTGTTGATTAAGCCTTTAACCACATGATCCATTCTGAATGTTTAACTAAACCTTACCCAGACATCACACACAGTGCTTCTCAACATATGGGTCTCCACCCCCAGGACTGGGGGAGAGGGGAGCACATCAAATGACCCTTTCACGTGGGTCACCTAAGATCATCAGAAAACACAGATAATTACATTTCATAACAGTAGCAAAATTACAGTTCTGAGGTAGTGACAAAAATAATTTTATGGTTGGGCGACACCACAACATGAAGAACTGTGTTAAAGGGTCACATCATTGAGGAAGGTTGAGAGCCATTGCATTAGCACCTTCCTTGCTCCAACATAGCCATGTCATGTGCCCAACCAGTCTGTAAGAAGCGGTGAGAAGAACCAGAATGACAAGGGTTCCATCTGTAGACCAAGTGAGATCGGAAGCTGTTCTGTGTTGCCATGACAGGAAGAAGCCTAAGGTACATGTCATCAGCTGCACACTGTGTGATAGCTGAGTGACTGGGACCCCTGAACCAGCTCCTGCTGTCCCTTGCCTCAGACTGCTGCACATCCCCACCCCTGGAGCAGTGTCCTGGGGCTGCCCTATGGCCCAACACCCGCCCAAAGAAGGCATGGGGTAAGCGCAGTTGACTCTGGTGTCTTGACCCCCCCAAGGGGTCAAGCCCTGTGGTGGAACAGACGCAGGACCCATAACCCTACACCCATCCTGGTCCCTTCTGTCTCATTCTACAATGTGACTCTCAGCCAAGAAGATCAATTGTTTACGGAATGGCCCTCTATTAAAACAGAAGCATTTTACACATGCAGTATGTCTTTGCAGCTTTTCTGTTACTGTGATCAAACGTTACGACTAAGGCAACTTATAAATGAAGACCTTTAATGTGAGGTTCAGGGTTCCAGGGGGCTAGCAATCGTGACCATCATGGTGAGGAGCGTGTAGCTGGAAGGCAGGAATGGAACTTCAGCTGTAGCGAAGAGCTTAAATCTTGCTCCACGAGCAAGGAGGCAGAGGGAAATAACCAGGAATAGTGTGGGCTTCCTCACCTCAAAACCCATCTCCAGTGACACACCTTCTCCAAGTAGCTCTCACCTCCTAATCTTTCCTAAACGGTTCACCAACTGAGGATCAAGCATCCAAATCTGTGAACCTATGGAGGGCATCCTCACTGAGCCCACCACACGGCCTGGTATATTTACCCCCAGCAGGGGAAGAAATGCAATCTTCTGCACTGGATGGCTCTTCGCTGATCCGAATGGAATTGCCATTGCCTTCCTCTGAACTGTGGATTAGCCTGGAGTTAGAGATGTGTAGTCTGGGTGTCAGACAAGTCAGAGTTCAAATCCCATCTCCCTCAATGACTTGCTTTGTAGCTTGGAGAAAGTTCTTGCACCTCTCTCGGCTTTAGTTGCCTCACATATAAAATAAACCTAAGAATGTTTCCTTTCCTCATGCCATTTTACCAAGCCTAGAATGTTGTAGGACAACTTACTGCTTGTAAACTACATGGCGTTGTTATAGGACTTAAACCATGTTGTCAGGTGTCCCCTTGCTCCTCACCTATGCAGTCACCTTTCTGTTTCTAGTTTGTTTTTATGCTCTCCTGCCATGAGCCAATATTTTAGTTAGTGTGACTATTGCTGTGATGCAACACCTTGTCTAAAGCAACCTAGGGAGGAACCATGGTTAGATAACCACAGGATACCATCCCTACAGCAACTCTGTGTGTGTGTGTGTGTGTGTGTGTGTGTGTGTGTGTTTGTGTGTGCCTGTGTATGTGTCTGTGTCTGTGTGTGTGTCTGTGTCTTTGTTTGTGTCTGTGTGTGTGCCTGTGTCTGTGTGTGTCTGTGTGTGTCTGTGTCTTTGTGTCTATGTGTATGACTCTGTGTGTGTGTGTGTGTGTGTGTGTGTCTGTATGTGTGTGTCTGTATGTGTGTGTGTGTGTGTGTGTGTGTGTGTGTGTGTGTGTGTGTGCTATTCAGCTTTTGCTTTCACATCACTGTTCATTGTAAAGGAAGTCAGGACAGGAACTCACACAGGGCAGGAATCTGGAGACAGGAGCTGATGCAGAGGCCGGGGAGGAATACCACTCCTCCCCGTGAATTGCTCAGCCTGCTTTGTTATAGAACCCAGGACCAGCCCAGGGATGGCACCACCCACAATGGGCATGGGCTGGGCCCTCCCCCATAAATCACTAATTAAGAAAGTGCCCTACAGGCTTGCTTACAGCCTGATCCTACAGAGGCATTTTCTCAATTGAGGCTCCCTCCTTTCTGATGACTCTTGCCTGTGTCAAGTTGACATAAAACTATTCAGCACAGCCAGCCAATAAAGTCATCAGCAAATTAATAATTCACCCGGAATTGACCTTAAGTAACACAGTGTTGCTGTGCGGTGACCTGGGTTTACTTTGGGCAAGAGTTGTAAGAGACTTTGATCCTGGGGGCTGTGCTTATGAACAAGACTGAGATCAGAACAGTAGTGCACAGAGCAATAGAAAAAGCCGAGGCCTCAATTCAGAGTTCCTGACGTCCAGGATCGACTGTGCACTAACTACCTGGGAGAGCTAAGCGGCCTGGGACAGCCCAATGCCTCCTTCTAGACTCCATCCTGTGCAAAAGAAGAGGTTTGAAGAGGTTTGTCCTGCAAGACCCACTCTGTCTCTCAGAGTCTATACTGTGACTCTCAGCCAAGGAAAAGAGCAAGTGGATCACTGCGTCCAGGACTGTTGGGAGACTGAACACGACCCATGCTCTCTTAAGCAATGAGAATAGACATGAATAGTACTCCTTCCGATCTGAAAAAAAAAATGTCAACTCACCTCTTCCGTGGTTAGATAACCTCAGGATGCCAGGCCTACACCCCTACACCAGCTCTGTATGTGTACGTGCGTGCGTGTGCGTGCATCTGCAGGAAGGAGGGTTAGGACCACATGTATGTGCAGTACTCCTGTATACATGTACTACACATTTTCCTGTGCATGCAGAGACCACAGGTCAGCCTTGAGTGTTTCTCCTCAGGAGGAATCCAGCTTGATTTTTGAAACAACCAGGTCTCTCACTTTTACCTAGAACTCACCAATTAGGCTAGGCTGGCTGGCTAACAGACCTCAAGGTATTTTTTTTTTCTGAGTGTTTGGATGACAGACATGAGCCGGGATGCCTGCCTAGCTCTCTTTAACATGGGTTCTGGAGATTGAACTTGGCTCCTTGCGATTGCACAGCAAGCCCTTTACCAACTGTGCCATCTCCCCAGCCCCAACCAAGTGGCCTTTGATTTAAACAAAACCACTGCCGGCTAATCCTTTGGCTGGAGGCGAAGAAAAATAACTAATGGTGAGAGGTACCTTCTCATTCGCTCAGTGATTCTAGGGGGTCCTTCCCTCCCCTCGGAAAAAAACAGAGCTCCCTGTACCTATACTATTAATGGCCCCTGTGGGGACAGAGCAGGCCTCTGGCCACCAGCCTCTAGCTTCAGTAGGGTTAAAGAGTGGATCACTTGTTGCCTCTTGCTTAATCACTGTGTCCTACAGAGGTGACAGCCTGCCACTCCATGATGTCTGTGTACTGGAACTATTTCCCAAACCCAGGCCAGCTGCAGCCTTCTCTGATGTCCTCCTCCTGTGTGGCTGGAGGGGAGCAAGCCGGGCCCTCAGTGGGAAGTAGTGGCAGTTCTGTGCCTGGCATTCGGTTCCTAGCACATTTGTTTGATCCGTGTCCAGGTCTCTTAGCCATTTGCTTCTAAGCCGAGAGCGGAACATAAAAGTAGTCCCAAGTGGCTGTTTTTGGGTCTTCAGCAATCGCTTAGCCACAGTTGGGAAATCTTCGCATGTCCCTCTGTGAATTATCACGTTAGCGAGTGGAAGCTTTGGGGTGGTCAAGCCATAGCTCTGTTGCTCCGCCTCTGACAATCCATCACCTGAGGAGCGGGTTTTTACGTTGTTCTTTGCCTGGGAGTGTACAACCATCTGCAGCTCGGTGTCCTCCCAAAGGGACATGGGGCAGAGGCCCCTGGGGCTACATACCAGGAACCACTTCTCCAGTCTACCAAGGAATTCTCTACCCTAGCCCCAGCCCCAGCCTACCCCCTCTCAACATTTACCCCCTCCCTATCACCCTCACACCAATCCAAGCCATGTGAGGGAATAGTTTTATTTCTAACAGAACATAGGAAGCTCCTGTTCAGGGACAAACCCTCGCCTTACCCCCTATAACCAGTTCCTCCTGCTGTCCTCAGTCTCTGGGCCATGAGAGGGGTATTAGATTGCACATGAATAAGCAATATTCACTTGGCTCTCAGAGCCTGGAGCAAATCCCCGGAGCTGTGGTACAGAGCTAGCACTGCGGTATTTCCCGTCTCCTCTCCACCACCTCCCTCCCTGCCTGGCTCCTATTTCATGTGAGGACCTTTCTCTGGAATGTACTTACTGGTGGGTACCTGTGTTAGACTACTACCCTCCGGGTATGGAATTCAGGGTGTGAAGCAGATCCCCAGGGGCAGTGACTCAAATGGACCTATAGGGGGAGGGTACCCCTACTCCTCTTGAAGGGGTCGTGACCCACAGGTTGAGAACCACTGCTCTAAAACCTTAAGAGAGAGAATTTTAACCAGAGCCTGCCCTTCAAGGAGGTCTGGAAAGGTAAGGTAGCCTCATGAGAGGGAAGATCAGAGGCATGCTCCACCTAGCCATGTTCAGGGCACCTGTGTAAGTTGAATCCCGCTCCTCCATTGGTATGAGTGACAAGTTGCTCTGTCGCTGTGAGCCTCACTGTCCTTACAATGGGATGGAAACTGATGGTCACAAATGAGATGCTAGTCTCAAGTCTCAAACTATGCCTGATATATACTGTCAACATGGTGAACTGTATCTACTGTTGTCCCCTCTAGATGCCTGGTCTTCCCCCGTCGTGCCAAATCCCTACAGGAACACCAGAGACTGCAAAATGACTTGTGTCCTTGATGAAGAAGGGCTCATGACTGCTCTTTGATGCTTTCCTGGGCCTGGAAAATGCCCACTACCTTATAGGTGTCTGTCACAGGACAGGCATTCCATTCATGTGGTTTTCCTCAGGGCAGTAGGGAAAGGAGAACTTGGAGGAGGAGGGAAAGAGGTCAAAGTCACCAGGCAGAGGGAAGGCCAAGGAAGAGCTCACCATGACTCTAATCCCTGTAAAACAAGCCTCTTTGGTCCACCTCTCCCCCACTTTTATGCTCCCCACTCCTCCCCTACCCTTATGCTCCTCACTAACCTCCTCCCTCCACCACCGTGGTCCCCACCCTCACCCCCTCCTTCACTCTTTCCATCTGGTCTCTAGCTTTTAAGTGTAGCATCAAGCTCAACCTTCTTTAGCAGTTCCCTTCCTGCAGTCTCCCCTGACTCTCAGACGCCTTCCATACAGTTCTGCAATTTAAGTTCTTTCCTTTGTCCTCTGCCCTCATTGCAATTCAGAGCTTTGACTGCTCTCACCAACGAATGGGGTCCTCCTGCCTCTGATCCATTTCATGGCCACCCATTCTGTCAGATAGTTCAAGTGGAGCTTCTTAGAGCTCCACTGTCCTGAGTGAGTCTTCTTTTTCCTTGTCCATCCTTGTCTGTTACCTGTTCCACCTTCACACAGACTCTCCCTTCTATCCTAGCTTCTGCCCTCTCTGCACAGGACATGTAAAGCAGATTCCCACCACAATGACTTGTGTCCTTGATGAAGAAGGGCTTCCCACCTCTTACCTTGGGACACAGCAGCTGCCAATCACAGGCAGATACCAAACACCTAAAGTGGCCAAGGCTATCAAGGATCCAAATTTTATTTCATTTTATTCCAATTTGAAAATGAAAGGACTATATCCCAGCTTTTCGCATTAGACACTTCATTGCTTAGCTAGCTGGTACTACATTTTACTTTAACTAGAACTATGTGTCGTAAGATATTGTTGTGTGGTAATACCTGTGTCAGGAGTGCCACTTCTAATATAAAAAGCGGATCAAAAGTCACTGACCACATTGGTGTCAATGGATTGACTTCGTTGGAAGTCATTTTGTTCTAAGTGCCAATGTACTAGTGTGATGTGATTCTTTAAATATTTTATGTAGATAGCCTTGTTACAATACCTGTTTCCTTTTATTTTTAATGTGTCTACTAGAATATGTACAATATAAATGTAGCTTGCATTATATTTCCATGTGATCAGCCTGTTACCTCCGGGTGATGACACATTGTGGCTCATTAATACAGAAAGCATGAAACGGGTTCCTAAGAGATGGTCAGGACCACCTGCAAGCCTGAGCTGGGGAGCTAGGGAACTGGCTCAGCCAGTAAAGAGTTTACTGAGCAAGCATGATGACCTGAGTTCAACTCTCAGCCCTCACACGCCTGTAATCCCAGCCCTGGGGAAGAGACAGGCAGATCCCTGGAGACTGTAGGACAGCCAGCCTAGTCAGATTGTCGAGTCCTTGGTCCTGTGAGTGACCCTAAGTCAAAAATCAAAGAGGATTCCTGAGGAATGACACCTGCATTGAACTGTGACCTACATACAACATACATACATACACATACATGCAGACATACTAAGTCACACAAAATAAAGCTGAGACAGTCTGTAGTAGCATCCAACAGCCTGTGGCTCCAGGCTCCTGTGGTCCTCCAACACTGCACAAAAGGCCATAGATGATGCAGAATAAGAAGCTGGATTTAGTGTGCAATCTGAAACTAAATTTGTATTTTGGCTCTGTCAACTTAACAGTTGACTCTGAGCCTTAGTTTTTCCATCCGTTAAACTGGAATAAAAACAAATGTGGAGGGTGGCTGGGAGGATTTTGCAAATAATACTCTTAAAATGATGCTTGCAAATAATGAGTGCCCAATAATTGTTAGCTATTAATCAATTGGATTTAATGGAATTGAGGCAAGAGGTATATAAAATTACCTCTGGAGGCCCATTGATTCTGCTTTTCTCTGGTTCCCAGCCACGCGGCTGCAGAAGATGACCTTCTGACTTGGAGAGATGAGGTTCATTGTAGCAATAAAATTAGCTCATAGGGAAGTATTTTTGCCCATAGACTCAGCATGAAACGCTTCTCAAATGTCCGTCAACTAACCACAATGACCTGCCCTTGCGTGTTTTCTGTGACCGGCTCTGACATCCTCCAACTTGCCTAGGCTGGAATGTGGGACCCGAAGCTGCTTCTAGGCAGCTACTGGATGCTGAACTGAATTTGTACGTTTCACTCAAAATCTGTCAGTTGAAATCCTTAACCCTAGGGCAATATATTCAGAGGTAGGGTCTCTGGGAGCTGATTAGGTCATGAGATCAAAGCCCTCACAAATGGTATTAGTGTCTTTATCAAAGAAGCCCCAGGGGTCTCCCTCTATGGGGGCACAATGAGAAGAGAGTTGTGTGTGAACCAAGAAGCAATCCTCTCTAATCATTGAGTTAGTCTTCAACTTCTCAGCCTGCAGAATTATGAGCAATGCATTTCTGACATTTGTAAGTCACCCTGTGTATGGACTGAAATACTGAATTTACCAAATAAAATAGTAAGCAAGATAGTCAACTCTCCTCTCCAGACTCCACAGTCATCTGAAACCCAAGAATGGATGCTGTCAGTATAGGTAACTGCAGGAAGAATCCAAACAATTCTGGCCCCGACCCCCATCCTTCCCTCCTTGCTCCCTGGTAAACTGAAAGGGTGTGTGGTTCCTTGGCACTCTCTGGACGGACAGTCTGTTGACCTGGAGATACCTACCTCCCCCACCACCACCACCACACACCCCCACAAGGACCCAGCAGGCAAGAGAGGAGAAAGCAGTTTTACTGTTTAAAGTTCAGGTTCTCTCCCAGCATCTCAGAGCAAAGGACAGAAAAGGCAAGCAAGGAGCTGCTAACCCCAAGTCCTCTGCTGTGCTCCAAACATAGGGACAGACCCAGGGAGCCTCGGGTTTAGGAGCTGCTAGTGTAGATCAGAGGGCAAAAAGGCACCATGAGAGTGAAGCTATATAGAAGGTCCTGGCCTGTTTAAAGCCTCCAGTTAGCCCTCTGATCTGGTAGGGCACCTCTCTGGTCTTAATGTCATTCTATGAGTGCTGAGGGTGCTGGCAAAGATGACAGAAAGCCAGGGAGTCTATTTCCCAAGCCTGGGATGGCAGACAGCTCTCGATGTGTGTGAGGGAAAGCAGGGCAACTGTGGGTTATAAACAACAGGCTCTTCTTGTAACAAAATGAAGAAGAACTTGATTAATGGAATTCATATTATTTTCTACAGCCAAGCAAAAAAAATGCAAGGATTCCATGAGAGACCAAGAGTTTCTGTAGGAAGCCGCCCTCACATTCGCCGTTGCAAGATGGCGCTGACATCCTGTGTTCTAAGTGGTAAACAAATAATCTGCGCATGTGCCAAGGGTAGTTTTCCACTACATGTGCTCTGCCTTCCCCGTGACGACAACTCGGCCGATGGGCTGCAGCCAATCAGGGAGTGACACGTCCTAGGCGGAGGATAATTCTCCTTAAAAGGGACGGGGTTTCGCCATTCTCTCTCTTGCTCTGGCTCTTGCTTCTTGCTCCTAAAGATGTAAGCAATAGAGCTCTTGCTCTCTTGCACTCTTGCTCCTGAAGATGTAAGCAATAAAGCTTTGCCGCAGAAGATTCCGGTTTGTTGTGTTCTTCCTGGCCGGTCGTGAGAACGCGTGTAAGAAGTTTCTCTGTAGATGACTTAGCACACACTCTGTACATGACTAGTAAATGTATCTTGTATTTGTTTTTTTTCTTTTTTATCCTAAAGACAATATCCATTTTATTCAGGGCAGCAATGGTTCCCAGCTCAAAGACTACATTCCCCAGCTTTCCATGCAGTGAGGCATAGCCACCTGACCAAGCTTCAGCCAATGAGATATAAGCAGACTCAGCTGAAACAGAGCCTGTACTTTCTTTTGTGCTTCTAGCTGCCTAGTATGCAAAGAAATCCTGGAAGAGCTCTTGATGCATTGGACAGTTGAGGGTGGGAACTGTGTGTTGTGGATGGAGAAATCATGGTCTGCTGCCCAGTCTCACATAGCAACCTCAATTCTTCTACTGCATATGTATTCTATTTTGTGTCCTGTCATCCATAAGTCACAATTTTCTGTTTAAGTGTTTAGAGACTGACATGGGGACTGACACGGGGTCAAATGCTGCAGGGTCTGGGAATTCCTCACAATCTTATTCTATGCATACATGCCCAACTTGAGTCATGGTGGTTGCCCACATCCTGGAATAGCAATGGACGTCACCCACATTTGTGGATGACAATGTCATCACAACATCAAAAATGGAGAGCCCCGTTCTATAGGAGTCTTAACCATAAAGGAATCTACCTGGATTTCTTATTTCTGGCTTTTTAGATTCTAGAGCAATTCTTAGATCTGTACAGCTTGAATGAAATACAAACTAAAGGATCTGTGATTCAGGGGAATATCATAAGAAGATCCAAGAGGAATGAAGAAACAGAACAGTTCTCATACAGTGAGACACCAGCAGAATTGATGAGGAGAAAATAAGTTGGTCAAAGTCTCACCATGAAGGACCATAGTTGATCTCAAGGAAAAAATGTAGATTCTACACACCACTTGCACCCAAAGATGCTGCTGAGATGGCCTTTCCATATATTTCCAAGGCACCCATCTCACCCAGCAAAATAGACCTAGCTGTATACTTAGGATACAGAGAATACAGGGAAAGAGAGATAAAATCCACAACAGAACTGTGTACTATTACAAAGCATGAAAGGCACTATAAGCATAGTGACCCTCCAGGAGGGATGATGCTCTGAAGTCAGGACTGGTCAAAGAGGATGCTGTCATTCAGGGAAGTTTCCCAAGATGCTGCCATCAGCCCAGAAAGTCTCCCTTTCTGGCAGCAGAGTCGAGAGAACAATATGTTTAGTGGGATCTTTTAAAAGCAGAGCTTTTGATTAGCCTAAAACATTAGTTTGACTTATCTTCTCATCTCTGGTAAATATTTAATTATAAAAAAATAATGGTGTCCTTTTATTTTTTACCTTTGTGAATCCAAATCACAGCAAGAATTTATTAAAGTTCTCTTGGCAGTGAATGGCATCCTAGTGTGGCATCTTTTAACTGACATCCTATAATTAGAAGGAATTGTCTTTTCATACCACAAATCTGAACTGGCTAATTGCTCAATGAATATTTAGCTTCTTGCGTAGGCAAATAGTATGTGAAGAGAGGAATTTCATTGAGTAAGTATTCAACCCAGAAACCTTCCTAGGTGTCAGCTCCTGCCTGTCTGTTTGAAGTCTACTCTAGCACCCCTTGCTTCAGTTGCCACCCCCACCCCTACCATGAAGCCTGTACACACACACACACACACACACACACACACACACACACACACACACAGTACATTATGACCCTTTTAGGAAATACAAAAATGAATCCTTAATTGTCATTTGGTCTTTTGTACTTTAATTTCTTATAAAACATTTCAATAATACAAAACATTTAAGCAGCATGACAAATACCCTTGCATCTACCACACAGCATGAGAAATAAACCATTATGTATAAACTCTGATGCCCAGATATTGCATATCCACCCCTTCCAAACTCCACCTCTGGTGTATTCTTTCATCTTTTCAAATTTGACTGTCTTGAATTCAGTGTTTATAGTCTTGTGTATTAGTCATAAATTCTCAATGATATTTTTTTTCTTGGTGCACAGTTCTTAAAAGAAATATCATGAAACATTTGAATTTTATATTGTGTGTATATATGTGTGCATGTACATATGTGTATGTGTATCATGCATGCAGGGTACATGTGTTAGGTTCAGAGGACAAATTTGCAGAAGTCAGTTCTATCTTTATGCCTTGTAGGCACCAAGGACTGCACTCAAGTCCTCAGACCTGGAAAAACAAGCACTTCAACCCACTGAGCCATTTCACCAGCCCAAGTACAGAATTTGTAAGTGGCAGATACTCTATTCCTCTGCAGCTTGCCTTCCTATTGCTTTCCACAGACTCTCACAGGTTGTTATCTATGGGAATACACTATAACTCTACTCCATCTATTTTTATTACCATCAAGAGTTCCACTGAGGGTCTGGGGAGATGGCTCAGAGGTTAAAAGCACTTGCTACTCTTTCAGAGGACACAGGTTCAATTCTCAGCTTCCACACAGGAGTCAGAACCATCTATAACTCCAGTTCCAGGGTGTGTGGCACCCTCCTGTTGTCTCCCTGAGCACCAGACACACATGTTGCATAAACTTACATGCAGAAAAAGCACTCATACAAAGAAAATAAAATATATAAATATTAGGAAAGAATTCTATTGAATGAATATGACATCATTTTTGAAATTCATTTTCCTCTGGATGGACATTTAGGTTGTCTGTTGTTGCCTTTACAAACCTCGCTGTTCTGATTCTGTGTCACTCTGTGCATCCTTAGGAGAGTCCTCTATACCTGAGCATTGCCTAAGGAGAGTGGAATATAATGGTTTCAGGGAGTTGTATCTTTGGCTTTACTAAGTATTGTCAATCTTTTGTTACTTCAGAAAGAAGAGAAAAATCCACAAGAAGATTTGACCATTTTGCCATGCCTGGTGGTTTGGGGGCTATAGCAGAATTCCTTTCAATTTCTTCCCAGGACCCCAGTGAATTTCCAGGAGCTTCCTACATAGACCCAAAGGATGCTTGGTTTAAAGAGTATCCGAAGCCACGCCCACAGGAAAGAGACTGAATTTACTCACTTCTCTGACAGCCTGTCTGTACTGGCTCCCTCTCTCCTGAACTCTCAGAGACAGCAGCCCTGCCCAGTGCCAGTGGAACTACCAAGGATCAGAGACTTGGCTGAGGGTTCCCCATGGGCTGGTCAGTTTTTATCAGCTTGACACAAACTAAAGACACCTGGAAAGACGGATCCTCAATTGGAAAATTGCCTCCATCAAACTTCCCTGTGGGAGTTTGTCTGTGAGACACATTCTTGCTAATGGAAGGTGGGTGGGTCTAGCCCACTATGAGAAGTGCCACCCGTAGGCAGACAGTTATGAGTTGTGTAAAAAAGCAAGCTTAGGAAGCCATAGAAGCAGACTAGCATGTGGAAGTTCTTTATGGTCTCTGCTTCAGTTCTTGCTTCAAGTTACTGCCTATGACTTCCCTTGATGATGGACTGTAGCCCGTAAGCTATAGGCTGAAATAAACCCTTTTCTTCCCCCAAGTTGCTTAATGTTTTATCACAGTGACAAAATAAAGCAAACTAGAGCACCACAGGACCAAGCAGGGAGCCCAGCGCCTCAGGAAACTCAAGTTAACTTAGTGGTGTTTTATGGAGGGTGTCCTACAGAATCAGTCCAATCTCTGCTCCCTAATGAACTCCACGACTTCTCTGACAGTCCGTGATCCTCCTCCTCCTCTTCTTCCTCCTCCTGTCAGAAGCTTCTGTCTGTCAGCCTTCAGGTAAAAACAGATCCCTTCGCTATACCAAGAGGTAAACTGACTAGTTACATCCTGGCTTAAGCTACATAGAAGGATCTCTCTCTCTCTCTCTCTCTCTCTCTCTCTCTCTCTCACACACACACACACACACACACACACACACACACACACACACTTATACCCAGAGAGAGAGACAAACAGAGATGGAGACAGAAAGGCAGACAGACAACAGAGAAGCTTAAGATAGGAGGAGGAAGAAGAGAAGGAGGGTCACGACCCGACAGAGAAGTTGTGGGATTATTTAGGGAGCAGAGAGTGGGCTGATTCTGTAGAACACCCTCTATAAAACACCTCTAAGTTAACTCAGCATGTGTAGAGAAGTACTCATACCTGCTGAGCGTCAACAACATAGTGGCAGCAAGGGCAGCTCCTATGCAAGCAAGGGTCCTGGAATCCCAGGCTGTTCAAACCATGCTGGGAAGGGTGGCCCTTCCCTTCTGTCATGACCAGGTTCAAGTGGTCTAGGGAGCCAGGGCTTCTACCTCATTCTCTAAGGACTTTGTGGGTTATGCTAACCTCAAGGAAGCCTACCTTCTCTGCAGCACACCAGTCCAGGAAGAAAAAGCCCAAACCTGACCCCAGAACCATTACATTTTCGATTCATAACAGAACCCTGAGGTCCTTCTTCCTGACGGCCTATCTTTGTGTCATTACCCCGTCCCCCGCCCCCGACACACACACCTAGACCCCTGGTTGCATACTGCTGACTCGTGACCTCTTCCTGGACCCGACGTCTTCGTGCAACTGCTCCTTTGTAATTTAGTATGCTAGGCAGGCTGCAGCCCTTGCTACCTGGGCATCCCTTTCCACCCAATGCTCTTACCATCCTCCCCAGAAACAGGACCTGCTCTTTCTGAGGGGCCAAGTGGCTCAGAAGAGATTCCAATCCCCAGGCCACATGGCCCACAACGGTGTTCTGCCCATCTACAGGGTGAGAAGGGTGCCCCAGTGCTAGGAACCATGGGAGCCTCTACAAGGGCCTCATGCCTGCCCCCTGCCTGTGCAGCCCCCACCCCCCACTCGGCTCCAGCAACAATGCTGGAGCTAATTTCATTCAATTCTGCTTTAAAATAGAAAACCCAGGAAATAATTACTTCAGTCAGACATTATTTACTTAAGTAATTCTTTACTCAAACGTCTTTAGGCTTTATTTTACTAATACTACATAATTACGTAATTGTGTAATTAGGAAGAAATTAAATGACAAATGTTTGCAGAGAACAAATGGGAAAAAAATAGATCCTTTATTTCCCGGCACGCCTCTGTTCTGTACACTGAACCTTCCCCTCTTCTTGAGGTTCTCCCTCCCCCCTCCCCACCCTCCTCCTCCTCTCCCCACCCTTCCCCTCATGGGCTATCTCTCCCCCCACCCACCTTGTGGAGCATATAGGACACAAAGTACTTGGATAGGTAGCTGCAGTTTTTGGGTTCCCTTAGTCCCAAAGGCCTGTTAGCGTGAACGTGTGTCTCTCCACACAGCCAGGCCAGCCTTCCCATTGGCCACAGAGTCAAGTCCCCTTCCATTTGCTCCTTCTGTCTCTGAGGTGCCTGAGCACCAATTCATAACAGGTCTAAAAGATGGAGAAAAACAACTAAGCAGCCCCAAGCCAGCTCTGCTCTCCTTCACACCTGCAGCTGCCAGTTTCCTGGTCAAAGAGAAGGAAGGATCCAGCAGGTGGAGCCCAGGCTCCCATAGTGCCTGCCTGAAGAGTCTACCCACAGCACAGGCATGGCACGCACAGCGGGACTGAGCTACCCATGGAAGGAAGTCATCCACTCATACACACCACCGCCCCTCCTTCCTTTCTCCAACCTCAGAGGTTGTAGAAGCCAGCAGAGCTCCCTGCAGCCAAAAAGAAATCAATCAATCAACCACCCACCCAAGGCCCACGGAGCCTGTCTTTTGTTCAGGTGTGCTAAGGGGACACAAAGCAGGCAGGCCCCAGCTATGCTCATTAAGACATCAGCTATTTGGAACTTGGATTATAAAACTATGCTATTCACAGTAGAAACTTTTCCTAGGCCAGCTTGCCAGAAAATAAATAAATAAATGAAAGCAAAGTCTCTCTCTCTCTCTCTCTCTCTCTCTCTCTCTCTCTCTCTCTCTCTCCTAAATGTCCTCAGTTTTTAGTAGTGACAGGTAAGTGATGGCCTCAAGGTTGTTGTGGCTCTTGTCCCACCTCTGGCTCTTACAAATCAGAGGCACTAAGGCACTCTTTCACTGTCCCAAATTTTCCAGTTGAATGAGGGAATTCACACCTATGGGGTTGCTGTGAGAATTGAACAGGTCAGTGCAACCAGGCAGTCGGAACAGTGTTAAGCAAGCAGTCCTCGCGACTGTGTCCAAGGTATGGCTTCAAACCCAGCCTTGTGGCCAAGAGACCTTTCTAGACTCCTCATTTTAGGGTCCGTTGTAGAAGAAACACAGCATCTGAAAGCCTTAGAACTGCTTCTGAAAATCTCTCTTACTCTAATAAGGAAAAGGAATATGACTTGCTCTGATGTCCCCTTTTATAATGAAACTATGACAAAGAAATAGAGTGATGGAAACAGATTCACAGCAGCACAGAAGGCGGGTCTTTGGTTACTACCTTAGGGTGGAGTCCAGGGGCTGGAGAAAGAGCTCAGAGGACGTAAACCCATATTGGGCATCCTAAACTCTTTGGAAAGCAGCAGAAAGAAGAGGCTTATGTATTTGACTATCCCAGCTCCCCTCAGGATCTGAAGGAATAGACAGACAGAGTTCCAACATCATCCCCCACACACACACACAAGCCACTTGTCATTGAGGTGACAAACAGTGCTGTCTTTCTGAGCCTCAATTTCCTCAATTATAATCAAGTCTTAGAAAAATCATTAAACTCTCCTTCATGCTATTGGTAAACAGACTGCATAAGACTTTTGCAAAGTGCTTAGTTCAGGGGCCCTGGTTTATACTAGGAATGCAATAGACAATAACTCATTTATTCATTATTATCATTATTATTTTATGGAACTATCACTAGGTCCTGCCAATGAAGTAGCTCTCGGCAGGTGTTAGGCTTGGGAATCTAGGGAAGGGTGGGGATGCTTTGCAGACAACAAGGGTCAAAAAAAAAAGTGGGGGCAGGGTTGGGGAAGAAGAGATGAAGGGAATTCTGAGGGGCTGCAGAACCGAGGTAGATCAGAGCCAATGTAAGGCCTGTGGTCAGTCAGCCAGGATTGCTGTCCCCATGCCCTGCTGGATGTAAAGGACAATTAGGCTTGAGTGTAGCTGAGAGTCTCTGTGTAAGACACATTTCCACCTGTTAGAAAGGAGATTTTAAACCCCTTTCCAGCCTTCCTCACATTATCATCCACAGGGAAAATGTGCTCACAGTCCATGAAAGGTAAACTCGGAGAAAGGAGGTTCAAATTTTCCATTGACAGCGGCCTTCATGCCTAGCCACGATCTTCCTACCCTGTCTGTCTACTGGGTTCCTGTTCCCTGATGGAGCTTGGTCTGGGTGTGTTTTCTGTTAACCAGTGTGCTTGCTACAGCATCTCCCCAAAGCTTTCTCTCTGACTTCAGTGACCCATGCAAGCTCTCCCAAGCCTGGTTCAGATTTTGCATTTGCCTAGGTCCCCCTTAGACTCACCTCTGTGCCCCCAGCTTTCAAGACTAGCATAGGACAAATCACCAGAAGGGCTAAGATGACCAAAATGAGAACAACCATGTGCTCTCTCTCTCTCTATGTCTCTCTGTCTGTCTCTCTGTCTGTCTCTCTGTCTCTCTCTGTCTCTCTCTCTGTCTCTCTCTGTCTCTGTCTCTCTCTCTCTAATTTCCATTTAGTTCAGCGAGGAGAATATTTTCAGTGTCTACCTTGGGATGTGCAGCTCAGAAGCAAGTGCGTGCATGTGTGTGTGTATCTGTATGGGGAGTGTTCTATGATGAGATAAATAAAAGGGAATTATTTGGGAGTATTTTTTTTCAGCTCATTTCATATCTTTCCAAAGACAAAAACTCAGGACAGCCTTGAATGTTCTCTAGGCCACCTTGTAGGCAATCAATACCGATCGATGAATAAGCTGAGTTTTTAAGTTCCGGAGTTTTTTCGCAAGTTGAGTCCCACGGTCCAGAGACAATATCAGTCCCTCAGCCCTCAAGTCTCCCAGCCGGTCCTTGGTGCTGTCTCCTACTGCTAGTGAGCTGAGGGCCTATTGGAATAATCAGACTTTAGCAATTAAGAAGGGCTACTCCCCTTATAAGGCTAGGGAGAGCTGGTCCCACACCACCACAGGCCTCTGCTCTGGGCTGTTTGTTAACCTCACAGATTATTATGAGAGGCACAGGGAAGCTAATCACCTCCCTGGTGGACACCAGCCTCCCCCTGGCTCCTGCTCCTACATCATCGATACTTGACCTGGCTCCCCAAAAGCTTCCAGGCTACCTACTGGCTACTCTGAGGAGTAGCAGAGGTGAGCACACATGGGTAGGATTTACAGAATCATCTTCCCCAAGAGTGTGACCTCTGCTAAGAGCCCCCAAGGGCAAACAGTGAAGAGGGAGGGGGAAGGAGGGAGCATGGAGGAGGGGCAGAAAGAGGACCTTTAAAGAAGCATCCTAGGCTAAGGCTACCCTGGCGCTTACTGGTCTCTGGTTAAGAAGTAATTAGCACAACCAAGAGGAAGCACGATGGAGAGGAAGGAAGCCTCAGCTTGGCCCTGCTCTTCCACTCCAAATCAATGACAGGTAATGGAGGAGGGTAATTCGCATTTCCCCTTCCTTCCCTGAGACTGAAGAAGAGAACACAAACTTTAGTTGCAACAAAGGGACATGTAGCTTAGTGGGGGTACTTCCTCTTCATACAGAGGCTCTGCTCCCTTACAAAATTCCCATGGATCCTTATGTGTCCGGCTCAAACCCTAAGGGCCCCATTGGGTGGGAGAGCCAGGTCCTGTGAGTCAAGGCTTTCCCTCCCATTCCATGGCTACAGACGGGCTCTTCCTTGTTCTGACCTGATTGGCATTCATCTGTCCCTCCTCGGGCTTTGCCTGCGTGGGTCAGATATGTAGCGCCCTGGTGTGCAGTCTAACATAAAGCATGTATGTGCTCAGTAGACACACTGGCTTATGCTGAGAGGCCAAGGGAGTTCTGCTGTTCTCACCATTTGTGGGATTACATCCAAATCGTGGCTTAGCAAGGGAGACAAAGAAGAAAGGTATAAGCCCAGTTGCCTCATTCCTTCCTCCAGACCGGCTTATTAGCTGAGCGTTATGAATCCCTTTTAAAAAAATATTTGCAAACAGGCTCACAACCACCAGGCAAGCAACTTCATCAAGAATGAGCTTGGTTTAGAGCCAATAAGAAAAAAGGACTCTTCAACCTTCCTAACACTGCGACCCTTTAATCAGCTCCTCATGCTGTGGAGACCCCCCCAGTCATTAAATTATTTTCACTGTTACTTCATAACTGTAATTTTACTACTGTTATGAATGTAAATATTTTTGGAGATAGAGGTTTGCCCAAGGGGATGTGACCCACAAGATGAGAAGCGCTGGTTTAGAGAGGGAGGACTACAACCCATGATGGCAGAGAAGGCCCAGACAACACAGGAAGATGAAACACTGGGTACACTGCCTGCTGTCAGAAAGCAGCGATGGGGCAGGAACTGAAATCCGATCCTAAGCGGCAAGGCCACCGCACAGTAACTCACTTTCATCAGCGGAGCTCCCCAACCTTCCAAAGCAAGGCCAGCACTTGGAGACCAAGCGCTCAACCTCATAAGCCTATGGAGGGCATGGGACCGTCAAGCCCCAACAGACATCATTTCTCCGGGGATATTAACTAGCCAGTGACAGGCAAAGCTGTGGGAGAGGAATGTTCCAAAACCTAAATTTCCTTGCCGGTAGCACTTGCTCTTGGCCACACTAGCTCCCCATGTGAGGTCAATCTGACTTAGATTAATAATAACAAAATACTGTCCCAGAATGCAGGGGAAATCGCACGTGGGAAGATGCCTAGCATCACTAAACACCAAGGGACTACAAAGCCAAGCCACAATAGCCTATTACCCCACGGCAATGAGGCTGGCTCAAATGAAAGAAAAGGAAAGGAGGGGGCGGAGATAAAGAGAAGTTCTAAGGAGAACAGAGACAGCAAGAGAGCAGAGCCTTTGGCTTACCCAGCTAGGAAGGATGAAGCTTTGTATCACTGCTATAGAAAACACTAAAACAAACACTAAACACTAAAAATAGAATTAGCATAGGATTCAGCAATTCTACTTCTGGGTATGTTGTAGGACAGCTTGGAATGAATCTTGAAGAAAAATTGCAACCTCCATGTGTATTCATAGCCCCATTATTCGTGGCTGGTGGGAAGAAGTGAGGGTCTATCAACAAAAGGATGGCTAAGGAAAAAGAGCCTAGTCCTACGGTGGAATGTTGTAAGGCCTAAAAAGTGAGATTCATGGACTTAGTGGCACCATGTTGTCCTACACAAGACCTTGGGCACTATGGTCAACATGGAAAAAAGCAAGCAAGGGAAGGAATGAAGGCAGGATAAAAGGAAGGAAGGGAGAAAGGGAATAAGCATTACCAATATAAGCCAGGGTGCCACATATTCGTATGAGGTTTCCAAAGCCATCAAAGTAATAGAGGCAAAGCATGCAATGTTGGTTACCTGGAGCCAGAGAGTGAGGAAGAACGCGGAGACGTTCAATGGGCACCGACTCTCAAGTGTTGCAAAATGAAAAGTTCTGGAAAGTTGTTATACAACGTGAATCTATTTAACTTCTCCCCATCGATTAGAAGTAGTCCAGACAGTCAAGGTTATGTTATGCAGGTTTTACCACAATTAATGAATCCTTACATTCTTCATATCTGCAGTCTTGCACTCTGGAAGGCTACTAATTTACATCCTTGTTGGTTCTCTTCTCCTGGACCCTCTCCCCTTTTCTAAGAGTGAAGCACTGTCTCTCCTGCAGCCTAGCATCCAGAACCTTCCTTAGGCTTAGCCTCACTCTGGGAGGCAGAGCAGGCCAGCCCTGAGCCTAGCAGCTACCTTTGTTCTCACAGGCGCCCCCTGAAGGGCAGTCATGGTAAAGATTAAAGCAATCCTCACTGGCTTCCATCACAGGACCCCATGGGTTCGCTGCTCTCTCTCGACACTCTTGGGCAAGGAGCTATTTATTGGTTTATCACAGGTCAGCTGAGGGTCATACATGTTCATATACACACATGTACAGGGGCAGGGCGAGGAACAGAAAGTGAAAGCTAATTTCCCAGTATAACCACTGCGCACAGCCTCCTCTCTGCAGGCCACCTCACCGTCTCACCTCTCCCAAGACAGCTGCCTGGCGCTAATTGTTTGCTGTCCGGCTGCAAATTTTGGCCTTTCCACCACAGTCCAGATGTTGTCGTCGGCCAGCCCCAGACGGCTGGGCTCTCACCTGTCTGTCTTGACATCTTCAGTGGATAATGGAACGCAAGGATGTGAGAGGCAGAGCAGGTGCATGCTAATGAGGAGATCAATTTTAATTATGATTTTAATTAAACACCCGATCCAGTAGGAAATATGACAAGGCCTGGGCCGGGGCTGTGCAACCTGGAAGGAGGGAGGGAAGCCAAGAGAGGAGGCCAGGGGAAAGGTGAGAGCCTTCCAGGCCTCCACAGGTTTTAAAGGAAGTAAAGGCAGTGCTGCTGGGAAACAGGATCCTGTGCCACCAGCCATCCACACCTGGAAACATCTGCCTCTGTGGTGCTTTCAGGCATGCAGCTTCTGGGAAGAGAAAAATCCTAGCACGGAGGAGACCTTGGTACTCACCATGCCACTCCCCACTTCCTACGGGGGAAACTGAGGGTCAAAGGGGACTGTGCCTGTCTTTGTCCCCACAATGGACTGGCATCCCTCCGATGAAGCACTTACCACACTACATAGCCATGGGTGCATCACAGCCTCTGTGTTTACAGCAAGGGCTTCCGAGGTCTGAGAGTTGTCTTCACAATCCTAGCCCCACATGACAAGGCACGTGACTGTCACGGAGACACCACTGCTCGGCAGGCTGGTGCTTTCTCCACTTCCAAAAAGTGTCACAGAATACAGAACCTTTCCCAATGCCACACTCCTCCCACACTCGGACCAATGCCACACAGGCAGTAGGTCCTCAGGAAACAAGTGCATCATGGGTAACTTCACTCAGTTTTAAAGTCCATAACATCTCATGAGAGGGGAGGAACAGTGCCCACTAATGGCTCAGTTGTCCTTTCTCATATTAGCTTCTTCTTCTTTTGCATGTGTCTATATGTGTTGTGTCTACGTGAGTATGTATGTTCACCTTTATATTTTAAGACAGGGTCTCTCACTTGAACCTAAGTCTTCCTGACTCAGACAGCCAGTTTTCTCTGGGGACCTCCTAGCTCTACATCCTGTGTGCTGGGGTTACAGGGAGGCCACGGCACTCTGCAACCCAATATTTCATGTGGATGCTGAGGTGCCAAGCTGTGGTTTTCCCACTTGTGTAGCAAACGCTTTACTCATGGAACCAGCTCCCTGGCCCTCACTCTGGCTCTGTTGAGGCAAAATTAAGAAAAAAAATGGGAATATTTAAGGTGTTTTGATGGAGGTTTCTTAAGAAAGTGTACTTTGAGTTGATGATGAATTATTGTTACTAATTTGTTGATCATTAGCTCTCTAGAACTTACTTTTTTATAGGGGGAGGGAGGTATATTGTGGGGTGCTGAGGATGAAGCCCAGCATGCAAGGCAGTCACCTGAGCTATAGTCCCAGCCTCTTAAAACTGGAAGATTGTACCCCCCAACCCTACCCCTGACCCCCCCACATGCACCCCCTCTGTTAACTGCCTTCTTCGTTTCAGTGAATTGGACTTGCTGAGATCACACACACACACACACACACACACACACACACACACAGGTGAGATTGTGAAACAGGTAGGGCGTCTCTGCCTGTGCCTGTGTTAACTCACTTGGCATAATGTCCTCCAGGTTCATCTGCTTGGTTACAGTGGCAGGATTGTATTCGTGACAGAGGACGAAAGGATCCTTGTGTATCTGAACAATGTTTTCTTTGTTTCTCCATCCGTGGATGAACCATACCTTCACACCGTGGCTACTGTAGGCTACAAGCAATGTGAGAGCCCAGCTACCCCTTCTGCAATGTGTTTGCAATCTCTCAACACTGCCCTAGTGGAAGACGTCAATATGCATGTGCTTGTACACATCATGCAGGTGAGTGTGTGTGTGTGTGTGTGTGTGTGTGTGTATGTGTGTGTGTGTGTTGGCAGATGCTAGGAGATAATACAAAGTGAGACTTCAGAGACTATGGAACTAGTCCCATGGGACTACCACAAAGGTCTAACTGGAAGAGATGCCCCATATGAGCTCTGTCCAACACAACTTGTAGCCAACATAAATGCTTTGTGCCACCTCCTGTGTGACCCGGTGACCCAGAGCCACGTGCAGCTCTGCAGCATTTGAAATGCCATACTTTGACTGAAGGGCAGAAACCTTTAGAATTTCAATTTGAATTAATTTAGATGCAAACATCCACATATCACTACAGCTACCATAGTGTCAATGCAGCCAAAGAGCCCCTGGTCAAGTTCTTCCTTTGTCCAGTAGATGTGTAGCTCTTAGATATCCCCCCACCTAACCCAGGGGCTCTTAGAGGTGGCATCTCAAGCCTCCACACTTTTACAATAGCCTTTAGGTGCAAGGAAGCATGCTTATAAGGGAGTTCCAGGTAGGGATGTTAGCAGAGTCCCTAAGCCCTAAAAACAAAGACCCCAAAGATCAACCCCAATTCCCAGATAATCTCACAGTAGGGAGCTGGAAACAAGGTCCAAACCTTGGAAAAACAGATGCAGCAGCTGTTGCTGAGGTTTCTATTGATGCCCTGGCGGGGTGAACCCACCTGGTCCCTTCACATAAGCAATGTGAGGTATTCCCAGCCCAGGCCCCAGCAACTACAGTCTTGTCACTGGCACTAACAGAGAAGCTGAATTGGAGATGGTGACAGAAGTTAATTGGGATTAGATGTGCATGTTCCATGGCTAACAAAAGCACAGATGCTTGGGAGTCTCATCTCAAGCCAGGCCATACTCTCCACTCTCTCCCCCTCCCCCCTCTGCTTCCTTTCCACCTGACCCCCCAGGAATCCATTGCCTCCAGATGTCCCCAAGAGCTATCAGTTGGGCTCTTTCCCCCTCCCTCATGTTATGACTCAATATCAGTTGAACCTTTTTCATAATGAACCAGGTCATTTGTGGGAGGAATGGAACAAACAACAACTCTTGGCCTCCCTTGAACACATTCATCTCGCCTCCTCTCCTCCTCTCATTTCCTCTCCTGCTCCACTCTTTGGGCTGTCAGGGGGAAAGGTGAAATCAGGGTGACCATGAATCACAGCTATAGTCAGAACACAAAAAGACGCCTGTGTCCCAGCATAGTTCAGACTCCCAGATCAATGAGAGATGAAGGTCCCTAGAGAATTTTTCCAGCATGCCACATGGCTTCTTACTGTTGGGCAACTGAATCCCAAGCTTCGGATAGACCAAAGTTCTCAGATTCTGGGAGTTCATTCGCCAGGAGCATCTACTTAGAAAGGATGTGTTCAGAATTCTCTGTTCCTTTCTAGCAAGGGTGGAACTAGGGAGGACAGACACTTAGGCAATAAGACGTCTCCATCTGTGATTCTGAAAGCAATCATGTCCTTCTCATCCCTAATCCGACTGGGTTCCGTGTCAGCTGTGCCCTAGAGTGCAATCACATTTCCCCCAACCTCAGACTCAGACTCATATACCCAGAACTCCAGGGAGGACAAAGGCAGTTTCTTCACTGTGGGCACAGTCATCTTCCTGGGAAGGATCCTGCTGAGCCATGCCTGCCTGCCTGTCTGAGACCTGTTAGCCAAGACAGACGAAAATGTAAGAGACAGCCTGCTGACCTCTTCCTGGAGCAGAGGAGAAGTGGAGCACATGCAGAGCAGGGAGGAGAGTGCTTGGGGAGGCAGGCTGCTCAGGGAGGCAGGCTGCTCAGGGAGGCAGGCTACACACCTATCAGCAAAGGAGTGGGCCAGCCACAGACTGGGCAGCTCATCTACCAAGATGGCCCTTCTCACAGAGTCTCAGTTAGATGGATGGAATTATCTGAAATAACTGACAAAGTGTGTGTGTGTGTGTGTGTGTGTGTGTGTGTGTGTGTGTGTGTGTGGGTGTGGGTGTGTGTGTGTGTGTGTGTGTGTGTGTGTGTGTGTGTGTACGCACGTGTGCGTGCAGACCAGAGGACAACCTCAGTTATCTTCTACTATTTGTTTTTGAAACAGGGTCACTAGTGAGCCTGAAACTTGCCAATAGGCTAGGCTGGCTGGCTAGCAAGCCCCCAAGATGCACTTGTCCCTGCCTCCTCAGCACTGGGATCCCAAGTGTGCAGCACCTTGCATTTTCTTACATAGGTTCTAGGGATCAAACTCATGACCTCACACTTGAAGAGAAGCATTTTATGAATGGAGTTCTCATCTCAGCACATCTCCCCCACCCCAACTCACTGATTATTTTCACTCTTTTCCTTTCAGAAGGCAGCCTGGGTACAAAAACATTAACTAGCAGGGTCTGTGGTAGGCATCCTTGTGCCTTCTTCATGGAATTTCAGCAATTATAGAGTGCCTACTGTGCGCTCCTTTCTTCTCGCCATTGACCCTTGCTAGACTGATGTCTATTTCTCTAAGAATGATGGCTCTGGATAGTGAAGGAAAGGGAATGGGAGGCACTGAGTGGAGCAGAAAGCAAAAGAGGGGCCTGATGGACACTGTGTCGGTGAAGGCTGGCATTCAGATGCTTGCCTGCCACAGTTTTGGCCCCAGAGTTACTAAGACCCTAAAGATCACATGCTTAGTTTTCTCTCTCTCTCTCTCTCTCTCTCTCTCTCTTCCCCTCTCTCCCTCCCTACCTTCCTTCTTTCCTTTCTTCCTATTTTTTTAAAGACAGGGTTTCTCTGTGTAGCCCTGGCTATCCTGGAACTTACTCTGAAGACCAGGCTGGCCTCAAACTCAGAGATCCACCTGCCACTGCTTCCCAGGTACTGGGATTAAAGGTCTGTGCCACCACTGCCTGGCTGCATAGTAACTTCTAAGATCCAAGAGGTGGGAGACAAGCTGAGTAAAAGTTTACCAGCTCTTCCCCACACAAGAAAACTTGCCTGCACTTAGTAAACTGGAGGTAGATCCAGGACTCATGTTCCAGAGTTCCAGATGAGCACACTCACTACATTCAAAGGCAAAGGACCTTGGAAAGCTGTTATTTCAAACGGCATGCCCTCACAGCTCTCCTGAGCTTGTTCATAATGAGAGAGCCTCACAGCCAAGGGGACCCACATCTTGCCCCTCAATCTGTGCAAACATGTTTCTTCTGCTGCCTGCTTCCCAAAGCCCAGCAACACCATCATTCTTTCTGGGCAATTAGTAAGCCCTGACCAATGTACAAAGGCTTTATTAGCACTGACAACATTTTTCCACCATCCAAAGGTCACCATGGATGCTACAGACAAGAATCCTTTTCTGACTCATCCTCCTTAGTGGGGATGGGGGCAGGTGAGTTGTGCTTGCTGTTCTTTGTCTCACCACTGGAAAAATGTTGCAATCCAGGCAGACTTTAAGAATAATATAACAGAAAACACAGTTCAAGTCCAGCTCAAGCCTTGACATTCTATTCTGTAAGCTTCTTCATGCATACATTAGAGAAATTATCAACATTTACTGAGGTCCTTTTACATGTGAGGCATCCCAGGAGACCCAAAGACATGTAAGATGAAATCTTGAACCACACTTGAAGAAATTTATACCTTTTTTTGAGGTAATGCATCCAGGGCAGACAGATAGCTACTCAGACGAAACCCCCTACACAACCATACAGAGAGCATGCCCGTGGAATACAGCACAGAGGTGCTGGGGGTATTGGCCATGAGCATGCTATCCTCAACAGAGGGAAGTACAGGCCAAGTGTTAGGGAGAGAGCAGGGAAGGTGACTGTATAAAGACCAATGGAGTACTTATTAAATCTAAGCATAGACGAACAATTTGGATTTTATTAGAAAGAGGAGGATGCTGAAGACGTTCTAGATAGTTAAGTCGAAATGAGGCAGAAGGTCGGGATAGAAGATCCCAGATAAAGCTCACTAGATAGAGAAATATCTAGCTACAAAGAAAGCCAATGGGCAGGGTGGGGTGGGGAGGTGTGTACACTGGGGCCAGATACCGCTCAAAAAAACTCTACAACGGTGTCATGACCCATAGTTTGAGAATGGATGTTCTAGATGAACTCTGTCCTACCAGAGAACTATGGTCAAGATCAATCAGACCTATATCAGGCAACAGTAAACAGATGCCCACCCAGTAGGACTAGTGGGTCCATTCCCTTAAAGATGACAACTTGCCCAGTTCTCCTCAGAGAGCCACACCCATCTTTTAATAGTAAGGAACAAGGCTTTCCACCTAAAAGTCCTTCTTCATTTCCCTACCTCCAAATGCTTCACTTTCTCTTCATCTGCATCCATCTTTCCTTTCTCCTTCCCCCCCCTCCAAGTCCAGTGGGGTGAGAGGCGGGCAATCTCCTGTAGTCTAGTTCCTGCCTGAAAACACTACTTCAGGGTCTTTTTCCTTTCACTGTATGAAGTTTTCATTCTCAAACTTCACATCTCCCTCGTAAGTTCATCTTCTCATCACCAAGATCAAACGCCTGAAGAGAAGCAACCTTGGGGAGGAGATATTTACGTTGGCTCATGGTTTGAGGGTACAGTCCATCATGACAAGGCCCCCATGGTGGTGGGAGTTGCTCAGAGCTGGGCCAGCAGATGTGTGAGACTACGTTACCCATTGATGGACCCGGAGACAGGGCTAGAACAGCAGGCCATCCTCCTAGTGACTCACTTATTCCAGCTGGGCCCCACCTCCTAAATCAGCACCGCATTCAGAGGACCAAGTATTCAGACGTTTGCGGCCCTGGGAGATATTTCACATCCAAACCACATCTCCCAGCTTCAACTCTCTAATCAATTGTTTATTTATACTCTAGAATATCCCATTTTAAAATCAAAGCCTTCCTTGCCCTGCTCCTTCCTCTTGTAACCACCCAGTCTCTGTATTGACTGCTTCCTAACCAAGCAGCTCAGACATGAAACATGCTTTCTCTACTTTTTACCTTCAAACTTCATCACCATGTCCTCCTCAGCTGCCCTCTCCTAACTCCTCCCCCACGACAGGGAGTTGTGGAGCCCTGTGAGCCCTCTCTAGTGTGCTCTTCTTTCTCAGTTCTTCGATATCATTTAACCAGTCACTCTCCCCTTCCTGAAGCTCACCTATCTCTGTCTGTGTGGTGTAGCTGCCCCCTAGTCTCCTCCTAATTTTCAAAATGTTCCCACTTCTTTCCTAGATGAGAAAACTAAGACACATAGAGAATTGTCCAGGCTACTTACCTAGTAACTATAAAAGACAAGACTAGGGTAGAGTTTGAGTCCTGGGTCTATGCTGTTAAACACAATATTATGTTCTGGGGTATTTTGTTGTTGTTGCTCTTGACATTGTTCGTTTGTCCGTTTAAAGCATCATTAGGATAGGACAGGACAGGGTAAGGTAGGGTAGGGTAGGGTGAGGTTGGATAAAATAGGGTAGGAGAGGTAAGGTAGGGTAGGCTGCAATAGCATTCAACGTTAGTCCTAGCAGCTTATCATAATAGGTCACTTCCTCCTCATGCACTGTCCACGACATACCTTAGGGGATCTGTTTGAGACAGTTACTCAAGAACTCAAACAACAGAGGCCTAAAAGCATGCTGCTACAGGAAAGAGAGGGACTGGAGAGTCACAGATAGGCTTTTCTCTGTCATTCCTGCTCCCATTTCCTTATTAAGATCTAGTCTCTCAGCCTTGCCTCACTACTAGTAAAAAGAGCAAGGCTGGGGAGCATGTAGACTCTTGGCTGAGACGCCATAGGCTCAGAATTACACTGTAAGGCCAGAGTTTCTCCAGGGTCAGTTCCAGGTTCTTGTCTTTCCCCACAGTTTCAGCGTCCATGTAACACTCCTTAGATTTATTTCTTTAGCCCCATTCTCAGGCTCATTTCACAGTGCCAGTTCCACCTATAAAACTACCTAACTTGACATCTCAAAGGAGGCTCTCAAACGGTTCTTAAATTTAATATATTTCAAAACAAAATGCTTGGTGTCCTCCCCTATCACAATTGCCCACCCAACCCATCTCATGGCAGTAAATGATACCTCCATCGGTTAGTCATTTTACTAGAGGCCAGGGGTTTGGATTATTTCCAACATCTCCCTTCACTTCCTATATTCAACCTACTGCCAACCATAGATTAACTTATCTTCAAAAAATGTCAAATGTACTCAGTCACTGTCAATGCTGTTATTCTTATCTAAGGTACCAGTACCTCATGCCTAGATATTACACCATTCTCCTCCCAGATCTCCAAAATTAGTCTCTATGCCCTTCTAGAACATTCTTGAAGGTGTGCCAGCATCATATTTATAAAGTGCATATTAGATCAGACCACTTATACACACACATACACCCCAACCAGTGCCTGCTCTGTTGCCTGGGCTTAGACCCAAAATCCTTAAAGGGTTCCATAAAGCCCCATGCCTACATGACATTGTCTTGGATGCTACCACTAGCCCTTCTGTTACTTGAATACACTATGCCTTCACCAAAAGCAGTCTTCACAGGAGACTCTACTTTTCACGTTTTTCACACACTACTGAACAAAGTCCATCTCCGACATGAACGTTCTGTTAAACATCATTCCCCAATAAAGGCCTTCCATGAAAGCTTCAGTGTAAATGAGACCCACTTCAGACCTCTGAACTCCAGAACTAGAAGAATTTGTGTTGTGTTAGCTCTTTAAGTTTATGGCAGGAGGAGTGTCCTACTGTGCTCTCAGAACACCCTACTCTCTTGCTCCATGGCACAAACTGCAATCTGTAATGATGTCCATCTTAGTATCTTTTGACTTTTTATTTAATGTCTTGCTGTCCCAGAGCCATGAGTCCCATAGCAACTATAATGGAACACACATTGAATCACTATTCCATGGTCTGTCCAGAATATCAGGAGTACAGCACCTCAACAGGCAATAATCGTCAAATGAAAGGGTCAATGGAATACTGGCCTGCTCCCTTCAAGGATCCTCCAATACCACCTTCCTGCAGAGTTGCCTCCCTGTCTCCCCTGACCATTCAGTCTCTGTGGATATTTCTGGTCATGTAACATTGACTTTTTACTTTCTAGTTCTCCAAAGAATGTGTGGAACTGGGTAACTTAAAATGGAGTGACTGAACCTAAGGACACTGCAACCACATCTCCCATGGGTAAACTGCACAGGACCATACATTCACTATCTCTTTGTTCAGTTTTTCAAACTAATCAATCAATAGTGAACTCCTCTGTCTGGTTTGCAAGATCTTCATGAGCTGGCTCCTCCTGCCGTACACTCACAGGATTAATACAACACAAACTTACTATCTTCTGGCTCTGGAGCGCAGAAGTCTGAAGTGGTTCTCACCAGGGTAAAATTCATGTTGGTAACCCTGCAGATTTTCCTGGATTTGGGGAGGATCTGGCTCCTTGCCATTTGCAATATATAGAGGCCACCTGCATCTTGTATCTCTGTCTCTTTCTGTCTCTGTCTGTCTCTTGTGTCTCTGTCTGTCTCTCTGCATCTCTCCTGCTTCTTTCTTCCCCTCAAGAAAAGCTTGGATTTCATTGATCCCATCACAAAACCCAAAACCATCCATCTCCCTATCTCCCTATGTCAAGATCAACTAACTAATGACCTTAATTCTGTCTATACCCCTTTGCCTAGCTGAGCACTCTAGGAATCGAGACATGGACATAATTACAGAGACCACTGCGTCTCTGGTTTCACTCTATCCACTTCTCATTCCCTCTGCAAGTTTCTCAGTGAGCTCTTCTCAGTGTGACTCTGCATAGCACAGACCACGGTCTGCCACTGCCAATTGTCCCTCCTGAAACGAGCTAAGGAAACCTGTTTTCCCGGTCACTATGTTGATTACACAAATGAACATTTGCACAGCAATTGGGGAGACAAGCTTGTAGATGGGAAAGTCCTTTGTCCTGGCTTCCAAAGGCCAGGTTTAAATCTTGATTGCTTAATACTTAATAACGGTGTGACTGTAGGAGATTATATAATCTTCATAAATTCCCTCAAAGCCATCATTTCCTGGACTGTGAAGTGGTGATGTTAGAAATAACTCCTCTTGGAAGACACGATGGAGATCCCATGAAGCAGGTTCTGCAGAGCATTTTACATGCGGTCATCGATCCATACAACTGGGGGTTGTGATCACCACGCAAGAGTCCCTGATAGATTGCAGCTACTCTCGATTGACAGGAGAGTTCCTGATAAACTGTAGCTGTCCCTCCTTGCTTGTTGTACTTGACTTCAGTCCTTTATCTAGCCAACTCTCAGCTTAAACATTGTGTCTTCAGGAAAACCTTGCCCTTTTTCCCAGGCAGAGGTCATTAGCTTCTCCCACACTGTGTTACTGTAACACTCAGCATGCATTTCCATTACAGCATTACTCTTTAATGCGTCATGTGGAGGTGGTGTTTTATACACTAACACCAACACAAATGTAGCTCCTCGAAGGCAGGTACCATGTCTTATTCTTTCTATACACAGTACACAGGACCTTGGTTCAGGCAGTGTATTGTTTAAGAAATGTTTGTTGAATTTTTTTAAGCAATTCTATATCACTACTTAGAATCTTCCATAATATTAAATATTGAATCCACTCATTTGCCTAAGCATATACCAAATTATTCTATTCTCGGTGTTGCCCTGACAGTAACATTCTTTGAAGACAGAGTAGAACTGGGCTCCTTGGAGAGTTAGAGTCAGAAAGATTCTCCCCGTATTCATTCCCATTCTGGGAAGAGTGCTACTTTCTGGTCCTTAGACCACCATTTACCTGCATCAGCTTAGGATCTTTGCTTCCTTGGTTCAGCAACTAGACCCCACCGAAAAACTCCACTCCAAGCAGAACAGGGCTGAAATCATATTTTCACGGGATGTCAAACCTCCTCTCCTACCTTAAATGAAAGGTATTATTTCTGAGAGGAGAATGTCACACTCCACCACCAAAATTCTGCTTCCTCGGCAGAAAACCCTGGCAGTTTCTCTGCCTGGCTGGCAGCTTCCACCCAAGGCCAATGCTGGGAAATGCACCAGGCCCAACACAAATCATGAGAGCACAGGCCCTTTGTGATTAAGACAAGGGAAGCACACTCCACAAACAGTCAAGGTGCGGAAATGGGCTATGGAAAGGAAATGGGGTCTAGGTACCACCCCGGGACCCACAAGAGGTCCATAATCCTCTAGAGAAAATCACCCATCACTTGACCAAATAAATTCTCTCCAGCTCAGCAACTTTGGGGCCCTTTCCTGTAATGGACAGCTTCTTTGCCTCTTCATCTTTGGTATATATAAAAATATATCCTTCCTGGCTGCCAAAATGCTGCCCGTCCTTCGTCTCTGCCTTCTTGCTAGTGACTGTGACCTCCTTCCCAATACACTCACATTGCAGCTGCCCTGGAATAAAAAGCTGTGCACAGAGCAGGTGCAGGTGGGAATGTTGTCAGGCAGTCATTGCATTTAAATAAATGGGAGATCATCTCCATTTCTTAATGAGTCAGAGTGTGTTGCTGAAGAGAATGGGTCAGAAAGTGACTTTCTGTCTCCTGGCCTTTTTGTTGTTTCAACCTGATGTGTGTGGCCTGTGGGCTGACCATCCTGTAAGTCCCCCCAGAGTCCCCAGAGCACTCATTGCTTGCCCAGCTGGCAGATCTCGGTGAGGGCACTTGTGCCAGATCTCCCCAGCTTAGGAGCATCAGAGTTCTGCTTCTTCTTTCTCCCTGCCAATCTGAGGGTTGCCTACCTGCTTCTTGACAGAGATGTGAGCTGCTCTGGGCATAACCTAGATGATTAGCTCGGGTGTTCTGTGTCTTCTAAGCGCCCTGTGGTTGGGCTCAGGTTCCAACGTGTTCCAGCCTACTGATTTCTGTGTTACAGATTCCGCCACTCTCAGTGTAGGCTGCCAGCAACTTTGCCAACATGACTCAGGTGTTGGCTTCTACGTGGCCCTCAAGTTCTCCTGAGAATGCATCCTTTGCTCCTCCATGTTCCCCACCACCACCCCAGTCTCCCAGCCAACCAGGTATGCTGTACCCTCATGTGACACTAACTAGGTTTCCTAGGGAACTGCCTCTAGAAAACTCACATTGCCTGGTCCTCCTTAGGAAGGACTCTCCATTCAGGAATCCCCAGCCCTCTCCTCCATCTCTTCTCTGTTGCATGCCCAGGGGCTGTATGCAAACATTTGCTTTGATTTGTAAAATGATCCATATAATTAGGGAAAAGAGTTAAATAAAGGGACTGATTTCAGAGAGCAGGCTCTTAATGACACTAATACCTGACAAAGGGGGTCATTATGATGGGCTAATGGGCCTTGCCTGGCGTTCAGCTCTCTCAGGACACAATCCAACACACTCAATTATCTGCTAATCAGGGCCATTTTGTCAGAGGTTATTGCCCTGAAGTATCAATTATAGGAACATTATTAATACTTGATGGAGACACCACTTACATGAAAGTGTTAAACACCTGGGGCATACCCCTCTCCACTTGCACCTACAGTATGCAGTCTCTTTCTGTTCCCAGTTAGCGCCAACCCCGGGCATTTCCATGACCCATTGGGTCTACTGGGAAGGAGCCAGAACTGTGATGATGTTCCCAAATCTGTCACCTGTGACCGAGCTGGCAATCCCAACTCTTAATGCCACCAGCTGGCAACAGTGACTTAGCCCAAAGCCAAGGCATTAGTGACTCAAGACGTGGGAGGGGAGGAGAGCCATTGGCTTCATGGGAACAAGAAGTGTGAGTGTGCATGTATATTCTGTCTCTCTTCGGATCTCTCCTGCTAGCCTTCCCTTCTTTTCCTCCTCTTTCCCTGATGCGCACTTGCTCTCACACTCTCCTGCCCCTCAGGTCTCCTCCTTCCTCTTTCTCTCTCCCTGCCCACCTTTCCTTGTTCTTTCTCTTGCCTTCCCTCCCTTTTTACCAATGTAGCTAAACCAAGGAAATAAGGAAAGGGAGTCGAGATCTCCGGCTTCAGAACACAATATGCCCAAGACACAATCTATGCTGCAGCCCAGAACTCTCTTCGTGCTGGAGGTTTCATCTACTGTAAAGGAAACAAGAGTAGCCACAGAGAGCGAAGGGACACAGCTGAAACGGAAAGGCGGAGCAGGTTAGAAGAGGAAACACGAAAGGGGTTTTGAATCAAATCGACCCTGATTTCAGTCTTTGTGCCACGAGTCACTGGCAGCAAGATCTCAGGTAAGTCGGTTAACCTCTCTCAGCCTCCATGGAGACAGGATATCTGGGGCAGGGTTAGATGACAGAATGACAGTTTCAGGAGACACGTTAGAATAAGGAATTATTTGGCCTCCTTGAAACTCTGTTTTTCACACGCAGGCTACAGCTAGCCTTATCCATATGCTAGAGCCAGGATGAAGACAAATGAGAGCCTGCAGGTAGGCGTGACCTCGAGATCCATGCCATCCCTGAATAGTAACTTTGGGGTAGCCTCTGAGGGGAGGAAACAGCTAAGTCACAAACCTAAACACCTGGAGGACACAGAATCTCTCCGTCCCAGACAACTACCAACAGAAGAGATAGAGAGGGACAGTGGGCTCCCGAGTCCTCCAGGGCACCACGGGAACGTGCCAGTCAGTTGGGAAAAGCTGCTTCTTGGAGATAGATGGAATTCTCACTCCTCCATGGCCCTGCAGGTGTGGACTTTCCTTCCCATCGCCTCTAGGGCAACCAAGCAAAAGAAAATTCCCCCAGGTGGGACTTTCCAGGAGTCTGATTTAGAGGTAGAGTTAGAGCTCCTAGGAAAAGTTCCATAAAGAAGGAGGCGTTCTCTCCACCACCCTCTGTTCTCATCCTTGTGGAGAGATGCTCTGGCTTAGAAAAGAAGCAGATGAATAAGAACAGCAACAGACATGTAAAGCTCAGCTCTGAGCATGTGCCCATCAGCAGGCTTCGAGCACATCCTGAGATCTAAGCAACAGGCTCACCCATTGTGGAGCCAGAGCTAAGGACAGATCAGTTCTCAGGAGTTGGGTCTGTGTGGTAGTCCTGGTGTCTGCCTGTACATAACTAGAGCCTTTTGGCCCCTGGTCACCAGAGTGTACACTATTCAACCAGGGGGAATGAGCCTAAGGAAAGGCAGAGCATAAAGACAGGTGTCGGAAGAAACTACCCAAGTGATAGCCCAGCAGAATCCGAAAGCAAAGAAATGGATTTCAGCAAAACGATAAAGTTCCAGCCAGGAGTCTTACCGTAAAAGTAACATAAAAGGAAGAAAGAGAAACCACAAACGCTTCCCTGAACATCAAAAAACAGCAAATTGGAGGTATTTATTTGACTCTAGCAGAATCCAGCCCACCGAAGGATGACCGATGCTCTGTCCTGTAGTTCACCCAGTACAACCAAAGAGGGGCTGTCACTTACACGCACAGTGACTTGACATCCTGCCTGGAGCAGTTTGGCCCGGGCCTTGATGATAGGAAGTGCTGGTTGAAGGGCTGAAGGCCCTTCAAGTCCACCCTATGACCCTTGATTATGGCTTATGAATGTACTGTTTGGTGAACCTGGGTAATTAGTGTTTGGGTTAAGCAGTTACAGGGTTAAGTGCTACCAGGGGTTTGATCTGGGCTGACAGAGCCAGAGCTGCAGAGTGGGGTGGTTGCCTAGCAACGACACCTGTAGCACATTAAGCAGCCAGTCAGCTTTGTCAACTTCTAGCAAGGGCTTTGTAGAGCAGAAGATGGGGGTGGGGGCAAGTTGATAGGGCACAGAGGTGGAAAGCTGGACCGAGGATAGAAGGGGCTGAGGGTGGTGGTGGGGTATGGAGAAATTCCTGAGTTCTTCCAAAATGGCTGTGTGTCATTTGCCTCAAGCAAGAGAAAGGGAGACACAATCAGGTGTAAGTCCAGGTAGGTACCCTCACCCAAGCAAGTGACCTTGATACTGCTCTTACTACCTCCCAAAACCCTAGACACCCACTCCCTCTCCTGGGGCGATCACTGGGGAGGGGCCTAGGGGAGAAATGCTCTTGTTTTGTTTGCAGATTTGAGAGGATCAGAATGAGGAGAACAAAAGCAGACACCTCAGGAGAGGAACTCTCTGCCCCACTCCTGTGGTGCTTTCCCACGGGACCTTGGGGACATCATCCTGAGTATGCCTGAGACATGGCTTGAAACAAAGGGAAAAAAAATAAAGACAGATCTGGGGATGGGTGGGGTCTCAACAATATCATTGCTACCGCCTTTCTGGAATTCATGGTCTAATGAGCACCTGACTTTTGCCAGCATTCCCAAACTGCCTTGAATCAGAGTGAAGCTATCTAAATATTGCATGAACAATCAGAAGGCTTGGGTCAACTCCATGAAACCTTTGGCCATACCTGTCCTGAGACACAATGCCTTCACCTATATGGTAGGGGATAATTATAAACTGACCCACTTCACTGATGATGGGCATAGGAAGTTATTTTTAAAAAGCCTTTACAAATGCTATAAGTACTACTATGTGGGACTGTACCTATATTACAAAGACGGTATGAATAAATCTGCTCTTTTGGATACATCTGAGCTGCTTGTTATTTGGCTCCACGAGCTGGGGAGAGGAGCACCCACGTGTTGTGTTGCTGGGTAACTCAGCGGGGCAGATGGCACTAAAAGAGGCCTATTCATTGATTCTAGGCTAGGTTCACTGGTTCAAATCCAGCCCTGGGCCAACAATTACTGTAATCACTGGGTTTGGAACTCGGAGAGACTGACTTTCAGGAGACCTTCCACTTGTCTATGACCCACTGAGTTTACAGCTTAAACTTATGCATGTGGTTACAAGGGAAGCCAAGAGGCTGTGGCGCGTGCTGAAGCCACAGTCCACACATCTGCCTACCTCCCCTGCACAGATCAATGCACCCTCCCTCTAGACCATCTTTAAAAGCAATCTAGTGACTGAGGGGTGATGCTGTTTGCTCTCTGAGCTGGGAAATAGGTGCAGCAGACCTGGCCATATCTGACACTGTGTCAGCTACCCTAGCCTCCCCTTCACAGCTGAGAAAGAAAGCGAATCTCCCTTTACCTCACCACATCTAAGATAGTTCCTCCTCCCACCAGGAAGTCAAACCACATCTGATTAGAACAAAGGTATAAAGGGAGAAATCAGCAGACTTCATACCCTAGCAAGTCAGAGAAGCAACTCACCTACCCAGAACACCCCAAGACTTCTGTGTGATTTGTGGGTTTTTCATCTACATGGCTATGGGGTCTGAGGGTCCCCTGCCCCACCCACGGTGGCACATCAGAGTGTGCCAGTGTGTCTGCCCGTTGCTTGCTCCATGGCTTCTCTGCTCTGTGTGTTGTGCTGTTATTTTCATGCTCGGGGTTATATTTAACTCAAGTCATAATATTTGGGGGGTTGGAAGCCTGCTGTTTCACCAAGAAAGGCATTTGAATATTCTCAGTTCCAGAGAATTCCAAGGGCTCCGAGAAGAGAGTGAGGCGCTTGCCCCAGATTTGTCTGACACATCGTGGTCACGTGGACTCCATTAGTGGATGACTGAGGCGTTGAGCAGACAGCCTAGAGGAATGTTGTAGAAAGGCTGAAGAGGAGCCCTGAGTGATGTCAGGAGGAGGCTGATGCCTCTGGGTGTCTCAGGGCACTCACCCCACACATCCCCACAGGGAGGGGAGCTCTAATTGGCAATATCACCCGCCTAGTCGCCGCCCTACCTCTTAAACATCGTGCCAGTGTAAGGGGGACACAGAGCTACAGTCCCATGTGACACAAGGAGAGGCATACCTCAGCTGATCCTGCCTCTGTCGAGCAAGTAAAGCATGCAAATGGAGCCCCAGCCTGTCACTAGGACTAGCCATTTTTCCCAAAGATGCCCCAGCAAGGTTAGCATTAGGAAAAGCGTGGGTTGTGCAGAAAGAGCAGGAATGAGGACAATATGATATGATTCCCTACGCTGGGTCATCCTTGATGACAGGTGGGTCCCCTGGGTGCAGATGCCTTAGATGCCTGGTAAGCACCTCACTTCTGAGCCTCAGCACTGTCTGAAAAGTCTTTCTGGACTGTTGGGGAAACACTCTCCTGGGTAGAGGAAGGGTTTGGGAACATTCCAGAATACGTTGAGGTGGGACTGATAGGTAGATGAAGAGGGAGGACAGACCTGAGTGCTACATTGACTTCATTTGTTTGAGATTGGATATCACCACGTAGCCCAGGCTACTGGTTCAGGTTCCTGCCTCCATCTCCAAAATGAAGAAATTGCACATGTGTGCCACCACATCTGTCCCAACCAAATCTTTTGTGTTAAAGAAGAGAAGGGATGGAATAGCCAACACTGTCCGAACTCTTCACCAGCAAGAAGGATAGCTGGGACATGAAGGCTCTTCCCAAAGAATAGGTCCTAGTGATGACAGGAAGGCTCCACCAGGTGGAGGGGCCTGGGAGAAGGAGAGGAGGGGTAGTCCTGCCCCAAGTCCACACTGGACATCTCCAGCCAAGCACTAACACCGGGATTTGCTTCACATTCATGGGAACTGACATATGGTATAATTTTTTTTTAAATCTCCCAAGTTCCCTAGGCAGCTTTGACGTGAATATTAATACTAACATAATTTCATGATGATTAGAGAACACAATTAGGGGCTATTAATAATGACACAAATAATGACATTTAAGGCCTCATTTTAATTTGAGTAATATTCTGTCTGGTGGTATTTAAACAGCTCTGTCTAGCACAATTAGTACAGGGCCGGGGTGCATTCACCGCTCACAGAATCTACCAGTCCCACCTCACCAATTCACCTCCAGGACAAGAGAGAAATATGGAGACCAGTGACGCAATTCTGAGAAGCACCCAGAGAACGCCTTCTGCTGTAGATGCTTCTTGATCCCCAGAAACAGTTTCCCTGGGCAGAAATTTGGGTATGGACTTCAAGAGTCCACAGTGGCAAACATTGTGGGGGCTAGAGCTCACTAGATAGGAAGCTGTGCCATCTTTCCATCCACACCTCCCAAGAGGAAGCCATAATGGTCCTTGACTACCACCCTGATTGCATTGAGGGACGCCAGGAAATTGGAATAGCGCACTTCCTAGAGCATCTGTGGAAATGTTGTGAGAGATGATTGACATGTGAAACAAAAGAGGGGAAGAATTGCCCTGAAGTGGACAGCACCATATAGCACGCTGGGGGCTCAGTATATGGAAGCAGAAGGGAGAAATGACCCATTGAAAGCTCCCTCCTCATAGCCTCTACTTTCTGTCCTCAGTGAGGCGCGTGTCCTCCTCTGCTACATGCTGTTCCTACATAGTGTTCCTCCCCGACGTTCATGCATGGGCTCAGAAACAATGGTGCCGAATGACTGCCCCGACACCTCTAACACCATGAGAGGAAATGAACGGCTCTTTCTAGATCAGGTTTTTCTCATGTATTTTTGCAAAAAAGAAAAACAAGTGAACTCATGATCTGAGAAGGAAAGTGGGTCCCATGTTTCCAGTTCTTACAGAAGTCTTACTGGACATAGAATCTGGCTCCCTAACAAGTCCAAGAAGTCTCTACTCTCTCTGTTGGTGGCCTTTTTATGTGTCTGTCAGAGCATGCCATCCATCACCCTACTATAATGACCCATTAACATTCCCACAGGTTACAGGTACACTGTTGGCTCCCAATAAATGCTTGCCTGGTACCCTAATGGCTAAACTATGGTGATGTTAGCTCTCCACCACTTGAGCACTGCTGAAGTTGGTATTCCACAATAGTACCATACCTCAAACCTCTGCAACTTCTGGACGTTTATAGTCAACAACAAAAATCTTAGAAATGGCTAAGGCAAATGGGATGCACTAAAGCATTTAGGGTGCACAAGGAAGGCCCATCTGGGAAATGTGAGAACTCAGCTTTTAAGCCGAAGTCTATGGCTCTTAGGACCCAAGAGAACCCAAGGTCCCTAACCTATCAATTAACCAGTGGGGGAAACAAATTCTAACTCCTTGGTGTGCTTTGCAAATGTAGAATAAACTTGGCAAGGAATAGTAGGTAATGACCGGGCTAGATGCTAGATTTTCAACCAATTCCAGTATCTAAAAGGCAGAAATCACAAGCATCCTGATGAAGACAGACTGGATAAAGGAGGAAGCCAGAGGATGAAAGGAAGAGAAGAGGGCAAAGAAGAAGCCTGTCTGCTGAACACTGATCATGTGCCAGGCACGAGCGATGCCGAACGCCCACCATCTTCTTTGATCTTCGCAATAATCCTTAGAGCTGCGCACTGTTGTGATTCTCATCTCACTATTAGTGAAACTCAAGAACAAAGAGCTTAACGTCACATGCTTGGTCACACAGTGCTGTGTGGCTAGGCCAGGCTACAATCCCTGGTCTGTTCGATTCCAAAATCCAAGACTGTCACTGCACACGGCCCTGAGTGGGGGAAGGGTAACTGAGAAGGATGAGGACCCTGTGAGCATGTTTGTGCCACGAGAGGTTGGCTGCCTCCCAAGGTACATCATAGAAGAGGCAACCTGTTGATGTCCCCTCCCACCTAAGGATCCTGCCGTTGGGCCTGCGGGGGAAAAATGGAAAGCCACTGGCCAAGGGCCAGCACTGGGAGCTCCAAAGCTGATGAGGGCTGGAGGCTGGCCCCCTGGAACGGGTAGCATTGGACATGCCCAAAGACAGGGTTGGCAGTCAGCCAACTGCAGCGCAGGCTGACGGGCTTTGGCAGAGGCCAGTGAGACTGTGGAGGACAGGGCAGGGCATAAGAGCTTCAGGGGACGTTAAGTGGAACCCTTTCTGGGTAATTGACTCTGTCTTCCCGTAGGACCCCTGCCAAGCCCGGGCAGGCCCAGCTTGACACGCTACAACCTGTCTGGAGTCTGCTTTGCAGACACAGAGCGCCTGGTTTACAGCAGGCTGGTAATTTTCTTCTAAGACTCACCCCTTAGGTTGCAAGGCTCCTTTTGTCTGAATCCTTGATGTGTATTAACTCAGGGAACCATCTGAGTCCTCGCCCACCCATGTAGTGATGTTGGCTGCAGTAACGGAGCCAGCAAACAGAGCAGCAGTGAATGGAGTATACACGGAGTACCTAGTCTCCCATAGGGGTGGGGAGTCCCAAGGGCACTGGGTTCCCAATTCAAAGACTTTCATGGTAATAGGACCCTTAACAGCCCCAGAACTCACTATACTCTCAAAACATAAACCTTGTTTTCTACAGTGAGCCTCTGCCCTTCAAATCTTTCCCTCTGTCTAGCCTTCCCTTCCACCCAGCCCACCTCATGACATGTTAGCTGCTGAGATGGGGGACCCAAGGTTCTAATGCCCTGACCATTTGAAAAGCATCTATGAAGTCATGCAGGGGCCTCAGGAGATGGGACTTCCTGGGACAGGAAGCAAGTCCAGAAGCAGATACAGAAGCCAGTCCAATGCAGGACCACAGTGCCTGTCTTCTTTGTCCCCCATAGCTCACCACAAACTTAACTAAGCTCCTCAGCTCCCCACTTACCTGCAGCCTTTCTCAGTGGAGCCATTGCTGTGAGACATTGCTATCCTTCTTACCCACAGTTATCTGAGGCAACATGGGAATCTACCTCCACCACCAGTCAGAAGTGCTGTAGCACACATTCCATCTCTGAGTATTTCTCGGACACCCCATCCCCCCAGGTAGACCACAGTTATGACAATTTTTTTTTCTCTTTATCCAACATAGCTATTTCCTCCAGTCTTGGCATTGCCCATTGCCTTCTTAAATGCAAGGCAGCCATGATCACCTGCAGGAGGAGTTCTCATGAGGTGAAGCCTATGAAAATTTCTTTAACATACCAGGCATGAGAGCTTGTGCCTGAAAATCTGAGCTCTTGAAAGATTAAGAAGGAAGGTTATCTACTTTGAAGGCATCCTGGAATCCAAAGGGAGTCCTAGGACACCCTGGGATACAGAGTGAGATCCTATCACTGCAATTTTCCCTCGTGGAAGAAATGGGGGAGCACATGCCATCCTTCCAGCTCCAAGATTCCAATCTCCTCCATGAAAGATATGAACAGTTGGTTGGGGTGAGACTTGTTGGTGATGTAGCTGTTGCCAAGGGAACCCTTTGCTGGTACAGCTTTTCATAAGCAGTCCATGCAGTGGTGGGACTCTTGGGTGGAATAGATGCACCAAGCTAGATTCGAATGGAATCATTTCATTTATCTGTTTGTTGGTGCCCTTTCTCTGTCTTGGGAAATACACATTGCATCTTCCCAGGAAAAGTCATGCAACTACCCCTCTTACCCTTCTTGTCTAAGCTTTTATACTAAACTCCAGACTAACATCTGAGACTCCTATCTCTCCCAGTGTCTATACACACCATTAGGAACTAAGTTCCCGACAGGGAAAACTATACTCAACATCTTCATGAAAAGCTGGCTATGGGCTAGGCTTTTTTCTACATACTTCACATGTGTTAATTATATAATCTGTCCAGCAGTAAATAGACCTATCATTCTCCTAGGATAAAAGTCTGACTCCTAGTTCAAGGACACAGTCCACCATACTGAGGAAGCCGAGGCAGCAGGAACTTAGCTCACATCGATGTCCAGCCCAGATCCCTTTCCCCATTTGTGCAGCTCAGGATCCCAGCCAGGGAATGGTACTGCCCACGGCAGGAAGGTCTTCCTACAGCAATTAACATCAATACAAACAAGACAATGGTCCACAGTCCTGCCGAGAGTCCCATCTCCCAGATGATTCTAGATTCTGTCAAGTTGACAATCAACGCTAACCATGTCGCACAGCTGGGAAAAGACAGAGCCAAAATCCCAAATTTTCATTCCTGCACCTAAAAGTCACAATGATTTGATACTTGCTTTTCCTGCAACAATTTGAGTGTCCTTTCAACTCTGTCCCACCAGAACTCCAAACTCTTCAATATGTTGTGCCTTTAAATACCTGTCCTGACCTCTTATTCTCCAGCATCACATTTTCTCTCACAAGTGTCACCAGCATTAGTAATTTTGTTCTCTATGATCCTTCCCCCGGTGACACCAAAAGCTAATCTTTACCCTTCAAAGCCTCCCCAGGAAAGCGCTGTTGGTAAAATCCGAGACACATAAAGTCACTAGGTTATTCTTTCCCCCAGGCTCCTCCTATAAGTGGCCTCAGAGAAGGCAAATTCACCCCTCTAAGTATCAGTAGCACCACCTGTAAATGACAGTACTTACTTGCATGCGCTGTCTGGATTAGGAAGTCATTGCAGGGGAGCGTCTGGATCCTAATGGACTCTGAATTGAATGTGACATCCTTCCTCCCAGCTCCTCCTACACAGCACTGATCACAGTAGTCTCCCTGACAGTTGGGCTGTTGGGGTCCTCCTAGAAACCATATGTTACTCAGGTGTATAATGGATATGTCCAACCCTATCCACCCCCATGATCCCTAAACACTTTACTATGTGCCAAATATTGCTGGCACTCAATAAATGCATTCTGTGTGACTCCATCCAGGAACCCAATGAACATAGTGTTAAAGAGATAAATCCAGATGATTTCTGAGTGTCCTTCAGCCTGAGAGTCTAGAACTTGAACCATCAGAAGTCTAGAAATCAGAACCTCTGCCTGCCTTGTGCCTTTTGTTACCGACAATATCAGCTTGAGGTCGCACGGACTCTTCACCCCTAGCCCTTTACATTTTCTTTTTTCCAATTATTTTTTCCAGGGGTCTGGCATTTCTAGTCCACACCAGGAAGCTGAAGTTCTCTGGCAGCCCCAAACCATGGCTGCCACTGGTGGAGAAGTCAAACTGGCAAATAGAAATGTCACTCAATCATTTCCCAGCGCTTTCCTCCCGTTGCCCTTCCCCACCGCATATAATGAGAAATTCTTTTTGCCCAAATATTGTTTGAATTTCAAATACACAATTTCCCTGGGGGTGACCAGATGAAAAGAGAAATCTGGTTTGCAACATAAGACCTCTATGCGGAAGTTGCATTGAACGAACAGCGAAACGAAATTTTTATTGAGCTCCTTGAAATGACAGGCACATCAAGGAACCAGGCTCCTTCCCCACTGTGGTATGCTTAAATTATTTTAAGTGAACACCAAGAAAGCACCCCTCAAGGGGTGAGAAAAGAAGGGAAGACTTTGAAACGCAGTGGGCAAAATGATAAATCTGCTCCTGGCACTGAGAGTCGTCCTAGAGTCTGGGCCCCCTCCTCCCCACTAGTCTTCCTATGCAGACTCTGTCTGTCCACAGCTGGGGCGCTTAATGAGAGGAGTTTCCTAGGGGTCCTCTGGACAATGACTTTCTAGTGCATCCAAATCACAGAAGGTATTCTAACCAAAATACAGACACTCACCTCCACCCCGAACAAGTTGGTCTGTATGTGTAAGGCTCAGACTTGAGAATTGTGTTTAAAAGCTTACAGATAATTCAAACATACATCCAGTGTTGGGTCTGGGCATAAATGCAGTGTGTGTCATACTCTCCTCTAAGCTGGAAGGTAAATCACTGTGTTTCCAAGCACAAGTGTGCTTTGTCAACATTGAGGCAAAGTACTTCCAGCAGGGACACTTGAGTAGTTAAGAGATGTACTCCACGCATGGGTGATCCTGAACTGCTGATCTTTCTGCCTCCATCTCCCAGAAGATGGAAACTGAACCAGGGGCTCCTGAATGCCAGGCAAGCACTCTACTATCTGAGCTACATCACCAATTTAGGCAATTATTTAAAATACCTACCACCTAAAATGAGTTTTAATACTCGGCTTCCCTCCAGCAGGAAAACAGTACACTTCTAAAATTGAGGTATTAAGGATTGCTTGTGAAAAGGCAAAACAAAACCCAGGTCTTCAGGGCCTAGAATGTTCCTTCTGCATCGGGATGCCAGGTAGTCAGAATTTGTCAACAGGAAAATGGGCAGGAAGGCTACAGATTCTGGGAGGGGTTAAAAGACCTACTGAAATTCAGGGTGAGGCAGTCTTGCTGGGGAAAGGCCAGTACAATTTGTTCCTTCAGCAGCCCTGTCTGTGACTCAGCCTGATAGGCTGCTGAATCCAGGCAAGAGGAGACAAGTCCATGGAAAGAAGCAATTGCCCACAGTGGTAGCTCATCCTGGGAGCCCCATCTTTATGACACCTAAGAACTACCCTGCACAGGTGTGCTAGAGAGGCCCAGAGAGAGGCAGACAGGAGAAAGACTGAAAGAAAGGTCTAAGTTCCTGAAGGGTGTCCCGAGAACTATAGAGGTCCCTTAAGAACCGGAAGCGGAAGCGCTACCGGGGTAGAACCGGAAGTGCTACCGGGGGTGATGCCGGTGCAAGGATCAAAACTGGGTTGAGAGGAAAAGGAGGCAGAGGAGGGAAAAAAAGTGATCCATTCACTGCCTCCAGGCGGTGGTGGACAACCGCAAGGAGTATTATGGGCCCATTAGAAGACACACCTCTTTCTTCCCTCCAGGAGCCTGGCTAGAGTTTGCATTAAAACAGCAAACAGACAGGTCTGCTTATAGCATTGCCCTTGCCAAAAGGCAAGAGGGCCAGCTTTGGGCTTCCCAGCCCCAAGTCAGCTGCCGAAGTGCTCAGTCCCGCTTATGAAAGAGTCCCCTCTTTCTCTCTGAAAGCCTCACGCTCTAATTTATCCTTCCCTTTGATAACCAACTCCAAACACATTCCGCAGAGGCCGGGCCATCCGTGCACAAAGGCCTGTGCTCTTGCGGCTGAATGCAGCTCTTCACTCTTGGGGGGATTTCTATAGAAGGCAGAATCCACCAAACAAGCTATTACACTTAAATCAGACAATGCCCGAGGTGGCAGCGAGGAGAAGGCGTTAATGACTCAGCCAGCAGTGAGCTCCTCTGTTTAGAAGCTCCACCTCAGCAGGAGAGAGCAGCCGGCTGCCCTTCCCGGCCTTGGCCAGATACCTCTTCCCCTGACTCCAGACTAGAAAAGCAGACTGTTGGCTCTCTGAATCCTGTGGGTTCCCTCAGGCCCACTCTACTGACTCTTCATTCCCCTCTCTGCCTAAGGAAAAAAACAAAACAAAACAAAACAAAACAAAACAGGATTTAAGTCCTATCAGCTCCCATTCTCTTCATTCTGAAGAGGACAAAACCATGGTAACTATCCAAAGTCACAGAGTCAGCTGGTGACAAGCAGGACTAGAACCCCCGCTCTCTCTGCTCTCCTCATCTCTCTCAATGCACAGAAGGCCTCACATAAATAAGGCGATTTGCATAAAGAACTCTAGATAATCCCTGGCACATAAATGCCTCACAACAAATGCCAGGTTTTGTTATTTATTATTAATTATTATTATTATCATTATTATTGTTCTCCTACAGTCTATTCAGCTACCCACAGAGTGCCTGCCGTGAGCCCTGCAGGCGTCTGGCCTAAGTCAGTGAACATGGACATGACCATGGGGATGGCCTAGCTCTGTCCTCTGCAGCCTATGTGGTATGTGGAACCATTGGAGACCATGGATGGGATATCTGTTTCTGACTTCAGGATGCAATGCAGAGGAACTGGAATCTGAAAATGAGCCAAAGCTGACAAGGGAAGGAGTGAGTGAAGAGAAAGAGAGAGAGAGAGAGAGAGAGAGAGAGAGAGAGCACAGAGAGCTTTCTAGGCAAAACCTTCATGAAAGCAAACGTGAACGATGGTGGGCTGCATCAAGCGAAAGGAAATATAACAGTGTCATGCTCAGTGAGATGGGGTGTCATCCAGGAAAGCAACTAGACATGGGCTAGGAGGACTGGCACACTCATCTCACTAATGACAGACAGGCCATGCAAGAGAGGCTGTACTTGATCCTGAGGAGTAACGGATAAGGTGTGGACCTATTGAAGGTCACCGGACCTCTGGTGGGAATGGAATTAGAGGGGGCTGCAGCAAGGGCAGGGTCGGCCATTTGTTCCACTCTGTCACATTCTTCATCTTGAGTCACCAAATAAGACCCGAGTTAATAGAACTCATGAAGGAGAAAATAAGATGGGAAGGAGAGCTATGGCCATCCGAGCAGAGGAACTGAACAATGGCTTTCCCTGGCCACTTGGGTCATTACCCAAAAGGCTTGCAGCACCGTGTAGCGAGATGACGATCTTAACCACTGACCAGATATGTGACCTTGGGCAACCTCCATTTCCCCATCTGTGCAACGAGGACATTTACTAAGTAATGGGCAAGCTGCCTCGCGGGTGCTCCCATTCAATGCTTCCATTACTTGAAATACATATCCTCCACAATGCTTTGCTGTGCCTTTTAATGTTTATTAAAGCAGGACAAATTGTTCTCCTCTTATGGCTGAGCAAACACAGCACACCAAAACCAGGTATCCTGCACAATGAACAAAGACACCTTCTCTTTTGGGGTTCTTGTCAGTCAATCCAAGAAAGACCTGACTCTGAAGCCAGCCAGAGAAACCTGTCTGGGAGGTACATTCCTGAGCTGCTCAGACCATCACTGGCAGCCTATAGAAGGTTCCGCTCTTCAGGAACTTCAGGAAACCCTTCCCCCAGGCTCTCTGCCCTCAGGCCTGCAGAATTAAACTCACTAGAGAACCATAGCACGTTGCCTTTATCCAACAGCTCTTGGGGCTGGCTAAGGGACGGGAGGGAGTTCCAAGGGTTTTGGGCAGGTGAACAAAATAACAAATAAGGCTAGGAGAGGAGCAAACCTTAAGTCTGAGTTGGTTTTGGCTGGGAACTGCTCTCCCATCGGTGGCTTTCAGAAACAAGCCACACAGCATCCAGAGGTGCACAGCTGCATGGAACAATTCAAAAATTGCCTTGTTGGATCGCAACGTGCCAATTTTTCAAATCCAGAGCCATTTTCACTATTACAGTGTGTGCAGCCTAAGCCTGGAGAATTTTCTTCTGGGAGGGAAAATTGATGCCGGGGTTACCATTAACCCCCATTATCACAGCACGCCCCATTCCAAAACTATTCTTGGGAATCAAAGGGCCTAGAAGAAGCTATAGAGGCCCATGGTGAGGTTGGTACCCAACATCACAGGTGCTAACGGCCAAAGTCCATTAGCCCCAAGTCTCAGAAGGGAAGGAGAGAGAGTGACACGGAGGGGGAGAAAGAGAAGCAACATTTACAGGGAGGATCTGGCCATGTGTTTTGCCAGGAATTCCTAGGCTCTGCATGTCGGCCTGCACACTGCACTTCACTGGGTAGAGGAGGCACTTGCATGAACTGAATAGCAGGAGCCAAGGCTAACTTCTGCAGAGACTCCTCCATTCCAACTTAATGTTCTGTCCAACAGGAGCTACAGCATGGTAAAGGAAGCTCTACAGGACCTGCCCTAGGGGGCTACCTATCCCATTTCCACTCCTTCATCCAACTGACAGGATCTCGCTCTCTCTCTCTCTCTCTCTCTCTCTCTCTCTCTCTCTCTCATCTAGAAGGGACAGCAGTTGGCTGTCTATCCAGGGAATTCTAGATAGAAAGTAATTCCAAGCAATTATAAACCTAGTCAAGAGCCAGAATGATAGCAGGTGCTATGCGCTCCGTACTCCCAAGCCCACCAGCCCAGCCAGAAGACCGTGTTAGTACAAGCTCTTGCCAAAGAAAGAATGGCAACTATATGGTTAAAGTAGGGGCGCCAATGAACAACTGCTGTGGTGCCTTCAATAAGCTGTCCCTCATAGTCTCAGGTATTTGAATGCCTGGTCCCCACTTGCTGGCACTGTCTGAGGACGCTTAGTGAGTGTGGCTTTGTTGGGAGAGGTGTGCCACTCAGGGCAGGCTTTGAGCCTTTAAAGCTTCCTGCGTTTCTGGTTCTGTCTCTGCTTCGTGCTTGAGGTTCAAAGGTATGCTTTCAGCTTCCTGATCCCGCCTTTGTTCTAGCATCGTGGTCTCTAAACCTCTGGAACCAGATGTCCAAATAAACTCTGCTTTCCATAAGTTCCCTTGACCATGGTGTTTTATCGCAGCAACAGAAAAACAACTAAGACAGCCACCCACCCAGCTGACCTCATGAGCAAGACTGTTCTATGTTCTGATGGCGTTAAACCCAAATCTGACCTCTGGCTCTGTTACGTCAACCTTGTACTTGAGATTGTCTGTGAACTTCAGGTTTGTTTGTTTGTTTGGGTTTGGTTTGGTTTGGTTTGGTTTGATTTTGTATTACCTAGAAGTAAAAGTGACCATCCCACACAGTTGTTTGTCTCCATTAAATGAGGTCATGTGAATGATAGATAGTGCTCAGCACATCATACACACCTGAATATGGTGTTGTCCCTGCCAACGAAATGGCACAACCATCTGTACCATCATATACAAAGATAGGTGTATGATGAAAGAAATTTGCTAGTAACCACATCTCTCTCTCTCTCTCTCTCTCTCTCTCTCACACACACACACACACACACACACACACACACACAGTATCCATTCTAAAATGTCTACTGTTTATATAATGATCCAGCCTCTTTCCATTTGGCTTAAGAGTTTGTTTGCTTCAGTTTGGGTATTGGAGCTGCACTGTTGGCCAGCTCTACCTGTATTTTAGTTTCTAACAGAATCCTATAGTCCCAGCTGGCTTTGAACTGCAGATCTTCCCGTCTCTACCTCCTAAGTGCTGGGGTTACAGGCCTGTGCCACCCTCAGCAACAACCTGCAATTTCTTCTCTCCCAATCTTCCTGTCAGTTCCTTCTCCAGAATCATGAGCATGCCATCATCTGCTAAAGGGCCACATTGTCTTGTTGTTGGCTTCCGGAAGGCCAATGGGAGAAAGGTCACCAAGGTGTTAAAGAGCTAGAGGATAAAACAGCTGCCTTGGGCCTAGTTCTGTGCTAGACTCTGGGGTAAAGGTGAATCAAAGAGTCCTGCCCTCTAGGGGCTGCCAAAAGAGTGGAAGCAAAAGGACAGGTGCACTGGGAGGCAGCCAGACAGATGGAAGTCACTGGGAGGAGACCCAAGAGGGACACCCTACAGAGCCAAACAGTAGGTGCTCTCCTGCCCACTCACATTGCGAAGTTGACCTTTCTTAGTCACCAAGTGTTTAGTGCCGGAAGGGAGAGGAGGAGAACGCAGAGCTAAGTGCTGACGGGACGTCCCTGTCAACACAATGTTCCGCCTGGCCGGGCCTTCATATATAAAGATATTTAATGAATTAGTTAATTAATGAGAGGAGTTTGATTGATAGATCATATGGTGCTCGCAGCAGGGTGAGTCTGACCCTGCTATCGCCGCCTAGGCTGAAATCGGTCCCCCTCATTGGTCGGGAGAGTGCGGTGGCTCCGGCAATTTGCATGCATTTAATGTAGCTCTTTAATAGGATGTAATGTTAGCGAAAGCCAAAAGCGCAGCAGCTGTAACTTAAAAGACAGCCCCATTACTGCAAGCCTTATAATTAGGGTAAGAGGGAGACTCGGGCTGCCATATGTTAAACTCTTTTGAGGTTAATAGCTCTGTAAGATTTTTGCAATTTAAAAAAATTACACTTGAAGGATGATGACAAGGCTCATCAATGAAGCGACGTTGCACCGGAGGGAAGGGACAGGAAGATCCCATGGCCCCCAAGGCCCCTGTCCCCTGGGCAGGGCAAGGTGGCTCCTTTTCCCGACTCAAATCACCTAAGCTCCCCTCCTTTTGCCAACCTCTGAGCTTTCTCCACCCCAGCTCCATTAGGGCAGAGCAGCGATCTGGCGTCTGGGAGTCGGGTCTCTATCTCCACCTGGTTCCCCAACTTACCCAGCTTCCTCCTGTCCTATGCTTCCCGCCCTGGATGGGGGGGGGGGGGGGGCGCGTGCGCGCGCACCGGGTCGAGAAGCGCAGCGCGCCCTTACCTCGCAAAGTCCCAGGCAACTCCAGAGCAATTACAGGGCCCCGCAGGTTACCTGGCGTTGATTGCACAGCCGGGGCCGAATCAGGGAACGCGCAGCAGGCAGTGCCCGAGGGTGGGGGTGGGGGTGAAGGCAGGAAATTGAAGGGAATTTGCTTGATAATTATCTGGCCTAGGTCTTGAGGGTGTTTGTCCCTTTTGTGCCACAGCCTGTGTGGCGTGGGATGTGAGGCTGGATTCAGGACCTGGGGAACTGAGCAATGAATGAGCTTAGGTCCCAGAACGTGGCCGCCTGCTCCCCGGCTACAACAGATGACAGGGAGGACTTTCCTACTGGGTCTCCAAAAGGAGTCAGATCCACCCTCTCAGCCTCTGGTGCTTCCCGCCATGACTCCTTCTCCTTTGGCCCAGGGGAAAGAGGTGGGGAAAGTCTAGGGAGCAGATCTCTGGAGGCTAGAGCAGCCTGCACCCCCATATTTCCCTCAAACCGCCTGAGCTTGGCGGAGGAGCCTGGCAGAGCTGTCCGCTTGGCAGATCCTCTCCCACAGGAGTTCTGTCTCCAGCATCTTTCCCTTCCCCCTCTCTACCACACAGGAGTGCCCCACCAAATTTCTTGTGACACTCCAGACAAAACAACAACATGGTGGGGGAGGGAGAAATCCCTTTTATTTTTTTTTTTAAAGGGGGCTCTTGTTGGAAAATTACAGGAGGGATAAAATTACTGCTAATTGCACAATTATCTGATTATCTCTGGTACCAAAAATAAATGAGATCTTTCCCTCCTCCCGGCCACTTATAGAAGTCTCAGGGTGGCTCTTAGAGAAGAGACAGGTCTTTCTTGTCAAAACCTGGAGAGACCAGAGATGAGGGGCAGAGATGAGGGGCAGAGCTGAGAATGCAGGGTGGGGGGGATAGCAAGGTGAGGGGCTGAGGACATAAAGCAGAGAGACAACTGTCTAGGGCAGGGTGAGATAGACAGGGCTAGCGGGAATGGAGCAGCACATGAAGGTTTTGGGAATTCTGTAACCCAGAGTTCAAAGGGTTGAAGTGATCAGTTAATTCAAACACTAGCTGCGGGTTTACATGTGAGCTCTCTAGAGGTTAGGTCTCTTGTAAGTAGGCTTAGAAGCTGGCAGGAGGGGTAAGAATAGAGTGGTGAGAAGGCGGCACATTGGGGAGCCTGGGCAAATCTCAAACCCTTCTAAACTCTTACCTTGTGGTAAGAGTCATGTCTGTTTCCAATTTAAAAGTTTGGAGAGAGAGAAAAGAAAAAAAAAGTTTTCTTTGGACATTTTGATTGGAGGAACTGAGAGCTGCAGAAATATGACCCAACAACATCAGCGAACTTTTTTGTTAGTGCCTTAGGATTTAAAACATATCCCCCCACACACCTATGGTCACTTGATCTTTGGCAAAGGAGCTAAAATCATCCAGTGGAAAAAAGACAGCATTTCCAACAAATGGTGATGGCTCAACTAGTGGTTAGCATGTAGAAGAATGAGAATTGATCCATTCTTATCTCCTTGTACAAAGTTCAAGCCTAAGTAGATCAAAGACCTCCACATAAAACCAGAGACACTAAAATTAATAGCGGAGAAAGTGGGGGAAAACCTCAAAGATATGGGCACAGGGGAAATTTTTCTGAACAGAACAGCAATGGCTTGTGCTGTAAGATCAAGAATCGACAAATGGGACCTCATAAAATTGCAAAGCTTCTGTAAGGCAAAGGACACTGTCAATAAGACAAAAAGGCCACCAACAGATTGGGAAAAGATCTTTACCAATCCTAAATCAGATAGGGGACTAATATCCAATATATATAAAGAACTCAAGAAATTGGATTCCAGAAAACCAAATAACTCTATTAAAAAAAAATGGTGTATAGAGCTAAACAAAGAATTCTCAACTGAGGAATACCAAATGACAGAGAAGCACCTGAAAAAATGTTCAACACACTTAATCATCAGGGAAATGCAAATCAAAAGACCCTGAGATTCCACCTCACACCAGTCAGAATGGCTAAGATCAAAAATTCAGGTGACAGCAAATGCTGGCGAGGATGTGAAGAAATAGGAGCACTCCTCCATTGCTGGTGGGATTGCAAGCTGGTACAACCACTCTGGAAATCAGTTTGGTGGTTCCTCAGAAAACTGGACGTAGTACTACTGGAAGATCCAGCAATACCTCCTGGGCGTATACCCAGAAGATGTTCCAACTTGTAATAAGGACACATGCCTCACTATGTTCATAGCAGCCTTATTTATAATAGCCAGAAGCTGGAAAGAACCCAGATGTACCTCAATAGAGGAATGAATACAGAAAATGTGGTACACAATGGAGTACTACTTAGCTATTAAAAACAATGAATTTATGAAATTCTTAGGCAAATGGATGGATCTGGAGGATATCATCCTGAGTGAGGTAACCCAATAACAAAAGAACACACATGATATGCACTCAATGATAAGTGGTTATTAGCCCAGAAACTTAGAATACCCAAGATACAATTTGCAAAACTCATGAAACTCAAGGAGGAGGAAGACCTAAGTGTGGATACTTTGATCCTTCTTAGAAGGGGAAACAAAATACCCATGGAAGGAGTTACAGAGACAAAGTTCGGAGCTGAGACTGAAGGAAGAACCATCCAGAGACTGCCCCCACCCAGGCATCCCTCCCATAAACAACCACCAAACCCAGATACTTGCATATACAACAAGATTTTGCTGACAGAACCCTGATATAGCTGTCTCCTGTGAGGCTATGCCAGTGCCTGGCAAATACAGAAGTGGATGCTCACAGTTATCTACTGGATGGAACACAGGGTCCCCAATGAAGGAGCTAGAGAAAGTACCCAAGGAGCTGAAGGGGTCTGCAGCCCTATAGGAGGAACTAACCAGTACCCCCAGAGCTCGTGTCTCTAGCTGCATATGTAGCAGAGAATGGCCTAGTTGGCCATCAATGGGAGGAGAGGCCCTTAGTCTTGCTAAGATTCTATGCCCCAGTATAGGGGAGTACCAGAGCCAGGAAGTAGGAGTAGGTGGGCTGGGGAGCAGGGGGAGGAGGGAGGGTATAGGGGATTTTCGGAGAGGAAACTAGCAAAGGGGATAGCATTTGAAATGTAAATGAAGAAAACATCTAATTTAAAAAAAAGAATTTAACAAAAAAAATTTTTTTTAATTTTATTGCCACTTACCTCCATGGGGCAACAAGAATATGGACATAAAAATAAACTTTATTTGTCTGCTATTAAACAAAAAACAAAAACCAGTTCCCAGCTGTTTCCTGTCATCGTTATTGTCTTACCTATCCAGTTCTGCCTCTCTCTTCAAATGAGTTCAACCAAGACCCAGAAAAATGAAGAATTAAAGTCTTGGGATTTCTCCCAGGGCTTGTCATGGCAATGCTGTAGGCTTTTTAGAGGAGAGGATCCAAGGCTTGAAGGATGTTCCTGCCCAAGGCCAGTGAAACAGAAATGTCGATGCTGAAGCTGTGTTTCATGCTTTTCATGATCTGCAGGGTTTGGGTAGCTTACTAGCACATGGAGGCTTTCTTTCCTCTTGGATGTGGCCCAGCTATCTCGAGCTATTTTCCCACGGGAAGGCACTTCACTTGGTGCCCCACACCGAAATGTCACTCTGGGGTCAGAAGTAACACCTCGATTCATTAATGTAAAAGCCATCCGAAGGCCTTGGACACAGAGGCCACAGCGTCCCCAGCACATCCGGTTCCGTCTCATCAACTAATCAGGATTGGGAAAGAGATTGGTCCTTTCCCCTCACCCCCAGATTTCCACAGCTAGGGTAGGCAGAGAAGCTCCGGTCTCCATGAACCCCGAGGTTGCCCTGCAAGGCTGAGGACCTCTGCAGGCACTCTTTGGCAGTCCGAGCCACTGCCCCACAATCACCCTGTCCTCATCCTGTGCCCTCCGCCCTCCTGCAGAGCAGCGATGGCTGCTTCAGAATTACTATCCACAGATCAATATGGGGGCGATTACTGGCCTTGTGCAGACAGCAGAGCTCATTCTTGAGGCGATTGGAGACACATGCACAGACATAGATTCCCTTCATTATAGGAGCTGGGCCCCAGGTGGGAGCAACCCAGGGCCAGAGACTCCCAGGACTGGGAGCCAAAGGCGTTTGTGATCACAGGGCTGTGGACTGAGGCTGTGTGAGGAAGACTGCGGTCTCTTCGTCAGTGAGCGGCGCTCTTCACTCCTAAACAAGATCCCACCCTCCTTCCTCCTACACCCAAGCCCACTGGAGACAAGTCAAGGAAAAGTAAACAAACTGGCTTTTTCCCACCAGATTCTCCTTAATGGGAAGTCCCTTGGGCAGAAGAGGTCAATGCTCAGCCAAGCTGGGTGTGTGGAACGGAAGTAGAATTTAGGGCTCTCTCGTGATAGGAGCTTCCTAGACTGGAAGGAAACTCCCTAAGGCTCAAACCCTCTACTTATTCTGAGTTGGAGACACAAAGACAAATCAGACTTAGCAGTTGAAGAGTGTATGGCTTTGTGGAAATGATACATGAGTGTGCACTAGATTTGTAGAATATCAGACACCTCTCAGCTCAACACTCCATGACCAGAGAGTGACGTGACTTGAGCAAGACTGCATAGCATGCCAGTGACAGAAGGATCAAGTGATTGTATAGCCAGACATCGGGACTCTCAGCCCCACCACCACACGAATGCAGTACATGTTGCTCTATCGCTTGGCCTGAGCATAACCCCGGCAGCCGTAACCTTTGACTCCTTCGTCTTTTGCTTCTCCCTTGTATTTCTAGTGCATTAAGATGGGTAGCTACCCTTTCATCTTTCCAGCTAAACCAAAGTTTTGAGGAGAAACTGATAACATAACTAAATCTATTAAAGTGAAATAGAAGCTTCCTCTCCAACACCATCTGTTGTCATGGAGGGGGAGCTCTGGGCTGGATAGACAGAGAGGAGCTGGGGACAGGAAGGGAGGGAGAGACAAGTCAGGGCAGAGAGTGTATTGGTTCCTTTTTGTTGTGATAAAATACCCTAACAAAAGCGGTAACGGGAAATGGGTTCATTGGGGCCTAGTGTTCCAGAGAGATGAGAGTCCACCATGGCAGGAAAGACATGGGGAAAGTCGGGAAAGAGCAGGAAGCTGGGGAGGGAGGGATCATGTTTCCAGCCCCCTTGCTCTGCCTCTTCACCTTGCATAGCACATGACCACATTTGGATGAGCATGCAGTCTAGTTATTCATCATGGCTCTGTGTGTATGTGTCACCACTATAGTACTTTCTAGAAAGCAAGCACATTATGTGAGAGTTCCGTGTATCCTCTTCAGTACCTGGAACACCAGAGCAGCAGACGCTCAGCAGACACAAGGTGGGTATCTACTTAACATTTTTATTGCTGTGATGAAAAATCACAGCCAAGGCAACTCAGAAAAGAAAGCATTTAGGCCAGGCATGGTGGCACATGCCTTTAACTCCAGCACTCAGGAGTACACAGATCTCTACGAGTTTGAGGCCAGCCTAGTCTACATAGTGAGTTCCAGAACAGTCAGAACTACATAGGGAGATCCTATCTCAAAAAAGAAAGTAAAGAGAAAGAAAAAGAAAGGAAGGAAGGAAGGAAGGAAGGAAGGAAGGAAAGAAAGAAGGAAAGACGGAAGGAAATAGAGAAAGAGAGGGGAGGGAGGAAAAGAAGGAAGGGAAGAAGGAAGGAAAAAGGAAGGAAGGAAAGAAGGGAGAAAACATTCAATTTGGGGGCTCACATTCCAGAAAGCTAATATTTATTGGATAAAATAATGGGGAACATGGCAGCACGCAGGCAAACATGGTTCTACAGCAGTAACTGAGAGCATACACCTGACACACAAGCACTAGGCAGACAGACAGACAGATAGGCAAGCAGGCAGACAGAGCAAACTGGGAATAGTATGGGTTTTTGAAACCTCAAAGTCCCTCCCCTGGTGACACACCTCCTTAACAAGGCCACACCTTCTAATCCTTCCCAGACAGTTCCTGTCACAGTCTCCACTTGCCGCAGTCTCCGACCTGCAGAGACAAGAACGACACAGACACGCAGCTTCTGCTTTACTTGGGGCAGCTTCCTTCTTCCGCAGCTTCTTTTACTTACAGCTTTTTCTACTTAGGGCAAGGCCTATATTTATACAGTAGTAGCAACTGACCTCATCTCGCTCCACACCACCTCATCCAATCAGAATCACACACGCTCCAGGCATGAGCTCAGGTCTGTCACAGATAGGCTGACAGATCTGGATCACGAGGAATAATCTAACTTGGCAGGCAGCTTACCCATGCAGTTTCACTGCGCATGTTCGGGCAGGGCAGTAAACATGCAGGTTTCACGGGGCCTGGCAATGGGCCAGGGCGCCATCTTGGCCCATGCACTCACACCTGTTTCCTGCGAGTTCCATGAAGTGGGGATCAACTTACGGGTGTCACTCAAATTCAAACCATCACAGAAGGTAAAGTCATGAATTAAGAAATGAACTGAGAGTATTCAAATAAGAGGCTGAGAGAAGTCATGAGTAAGAAGTGACTTAGAACCATCAGTTTGTGATGAAGAGAATGGAGGTGAGAGTGTGCCAAATTGGTTTTGTGGAAATGACCTTCAAGTTAGGATTCTCTTCGCTTCTCTCTATACTTTCCTTAAACACTTTCATATTACACAGTTGTTCACTTACATATTCACTCATATATAGTGAGCACTCATTACTGATCATTGTCCAAAAACTCATTTTAGATTATTACCAAAACTTAAATTATCAAGAGAATCATTAGTGAAAGAAAAATTAGAGTTTTGTTTTAATTTGTTTTGTTCTGTTGAGACAAGATCTTGCTAGCTAGCTCAAGATGAACTAGAAATCAAGACCCTCCTGTCTCAGCTCCCCAAATTCCGGGAGTAGAGCCAGATGCTACCAAGTTCAGCTGCCGTAACCATCCACTAGAATAACGCTGAGCACCATGCTTCAGATAGGTCACTAAGCACTTTCCACCCTTGTCTCTTTTCAGCAACTCAGTACGATCCTTTCTTCATGCCCAATTACAGACAATGGAGTTAGAACTCAACAGTTAAAAAGCAGCCCACCTTAGTTACAACGTTGGAGAGTGAAGGCAGCCAGATACGTTCCTTTGACCTTGACTTTGTCCTAAGTTTTCTTATCTCGACTTTTTTCACTTCTCCCCTTCATCCCCATCTCTGGGACCAAACCAAAAGGGCCACCTAACGTGCAGAGGAGTCTGTCAAGGTCACACATCCCCTAGCCCGTTTGCGGCTACACGCTCCTGCTGGTCCTCTGACTCCCACAGTTCCGCTCCTCACCCATCTACTCCTTTACTCCAAGCCCCGCACTCGGAACACTGTTCACCGTGGCTGCTGTGATTCACTGCACCAAGATGGGTCCCTAGGAAAGAGGGCTCATAAAACCTTACGGCAGTTTTATAACGCATTTTTAGCTTTTACAGGCATGCCGGGCAGCTGAGGCTGCAAACAGCCAAGTGCCTTGGGTGGATGGGTGGCTCCAGCCCCGGAGCTGGTAGGAACAACCATGGGAAGGGTTTGACCATGTGCTGCCTTCCTTCACAGAGAACTCAACACCGGAAGTGACTGCTTCTCGGCCTCAGACAAGTGCCGATGCTGTAGACAGTGAGAACCAGCCCAGGACTCAGACTTGTATGCTCTTTCCTTTCATGAATAAGGTCATAGTGGCTCCTAGGTATGGTTGAGGGGTGTTGTTGTTGTTGTTGTTGTTGTTGTTGTTGTTGTTGCTGTTGCTTACTGTAGATATGAGGGAGAGAACATCCAGAGAGAGGCATCTGGGAGAGTCAAGACAGAATTGAGCCATGAGATGAGGGTTGCTGGGAGAGCAAGAGAGGAAGAGACGAAGAGGAGAGGGGAGAGACGGGGGAAGGAAAGGGGAGGGGAGGGGAGGGGAGGGGAGGGGAGGGGAGGGGAGGGGAGGGGAGGGGAGGGGAGGGGAGGGGAGGGGAGAGGAGGGGAGAGAACCATGATGCCAAGAGTATGATTGGCCTAAACTGCTGGATTATATAGGAATCAGAAGCTGGGGGAGGGGAAGCCCAGCCCCTGGGCTGGAGAGGTTTAGAGTAAGGGCCAAGTGAACAGGGTAAGCCCTGGGAGGAACCATGTGAGGTACTGAGTGAGCTTTGTCCCAGGTCTCTTCGTGCCCTTAACTGCATCTGTCCCAGGTGTGCGGCAATCAACACGAGAACATTGCTGTCACCTTTTATGGGACTTCAGTCCAGGATCCACCTATCACCAACACATCCCAGGGCAATCTAGGAATAAATATCTCTGCTATAAAAACTCAAGGACTAAGGTAAGAGATTCATTCTCTCTCTCTTTCTCTCTCTCTCTCTCTCTCTCTCTCTCTGTGTGTGTGTGTGTGTGTGTGTGTGTGTGTGTGTGTGTGTGTTTTGCTCAGCTCTTTCCTTTCCCACCCCTCCCTCCCTGAGTCCCACTCTGCACACTACCCATACCCATCACTTCCCACCTACAAGCATGTCAGCACTCACCAATGCTAGTCTCCTGGCTGTTATTAACAGACACCGTCTTCCTTATTGGGACCACTCTTGCATTCCTAATCTAAAATAAGCAAAGTGGGTCTTGCCATCCTTATCTTACTGATGTAGAACAGGGATCAGAGAGCTCCAGCAGTTTGGGGGATGTGAAATAGCTTGTCAGTGGACAGATTCAGGGTCAAGAGTCATGCCTCAACAACAGGTCTCCTTCCCTTCTTTTCATGGCAGGCTGCTTCTTGCTGTTTAGTTTGACAGGGTTTAGACGAGGTCTCCATTTTCTCACTTCCTGGATGTCTTAGCTACTGTGGCCTTAATTGGCCAGAGTTCATGACTCTTCAAGCATGTGCCTGGGTGACTGGCTCTCCTTAGCTATCCAGTGTCTTATCTTTGGCACTCTTCCCCTTGAGAATACCATGTAGTCAGTATCTCTCAGATCTCATGTAGGCCCAAGCTAACACCCTGGTTAATCCTCCAAAAGCCAGGACCCCTTGTCTTACATCACTAGTCAAAGGAGCTACTCTGGTCCTGATTAGTTTTATGTGAACTTGATGCAAGCTAGAGTCATCTGAAAGGTGGGAACTCCAACTGAGAAAATGCCCCCATTGGTGCAGAAGGGTACAGCCACGATGGGTAGTGCTATCCCTGGGATGGCAGTCCTAGGTTCCATAAGAAAGCAGACTGAGCAAGACATGGGATCAAAACAGAAAGCAGCATCCCTGCATGGCCTTTGCATGGCTCCTGCCCACAGGCTCGTGCCTGTTCCTCCAGGTTCCAGTTTAAGTTCGTATCCTGATTTCCTTTAATAATGAACAGTGATGTGGAAGTATAAGCCAAATAAACCCTTTCCTCCTCAAATTTGCTTCGTGGTCATAGTGTTTTGTCACAGCAACAGAAACCCTGATGAAGACACCTGGGCATCATTTCCTCTCCCTTGACGGCGGAAGTGGCATGCTATCCCATGGGGGGGAAGTGCCCCGTGTACATTAGACTCATCTTTCTCTGGATGTCTCCCAGATGTGGCTTTTCCACTGCACCCTGATTCCCTTGACATAGGGACCCTGTGCCAATCTGGACCTCCTGACCTTGGGTCTTCCTCTATCTGTGGTTGGAGCCTGCCAGGACCCCAGTCACTACCATCACTGGAGTCCATCCCACCTTTTATCCACACAGGCTGCTTCTCTGAAAGGGCCTTCCTGGAACTGTTGGATAACTATTTGCCTCCTTATCTGTCAAGGGGCAGTTCAGCTGTTACCCCCTCTGCAAAGCCTTTCCCTGTGTACATCCATCTCTTCTTCCACCAGAGAGATGCAACACCTCTCCTCTATACCGCTCTTTCTGGTCCTAATTTACAAATAAGCTGTGGGTGAGGGTTGGGACAGAGAAGTAGATCAATATGAGCAACATGCTTGCCATGCATGCATGAGGACCCAAGTTCAAATCCCCAGAATCCTTGCAAAAAGCCAGTAGGGGCTGCATACATCTACAATCCAAGCGCTGGAGAAATGGAGGCAGGCAGATAGCTGGCATTCACTGGCCAGCCAATCCAGCCAATCAGGAAGCTCTAAATTCAATGAGAGACCTTTTCCCAAAAATAAGGTAGAGAATCAACTGAGGAAAACATTCAATGTTGACCTCTGGTCTCAACATACACACGTATGCTCTCTCTCTCTCTCTCATATACCTGCATGAATACATATATACATAAAAAATGCACATGCCACGTTTAGCTGGATCTGAAACTTTTTTAAAACATGGATGTCACTCTCCTGCAAAGCTTTTCACAGGACTTAGTCTCCTGTTGCAAGCTCTGTGTGCCTCACTGGATCCGTTAGCACATGAACAGTTAAGCAACTGGCTATGTGCATATGGAAAGATAAGACCTTTGCACCACCACTGAGTTTAAATGGCTAGATAAGGCACCGAGAGTAGCATACTGTTGTGCTCTGAATGTGAACTGTCACCCAGTACGCTTACAGATTTGAACACTTGGCTCCCAGCTGATTGTTGCCATTTTTGGAAGGTTGTAAACTCCTCAGAAAGCGAATCTTCCTTGTGTAAGGTGGGCCCAGGAGGATGGGGCCTTGAGATTTTATTTCTGTTCCCATTTCCTGCCTTCTCTCTGATTCCTGACTGCTGATGCAAGGTGACCAGAGGCCTCACACTCTGGCCACCACATCTTCCCAGCTATCATGGATTGAATCCCCTTGAACTGTAAGTCAGTTAAAGCTCACTACCCTTAACTTGCTTCTAGTGACTCCACTGATCACAGCAACAAGAATAGTACTAATGCAATATAAAGAAACATTATTCAGTCTTACAAAAAGAATGTCAGTGTCCAGGATGGACAGAGAGGAAATAAGCCAGGCACAGAAGAATAAACTGTGAGACGCTACACACATAAGGTACCTAAAGTAGACAAATTCATAGAGATTTAGTAGAAAGGCCACAGAACTGGAGGCAGAAGGGGAGAAGCTGTGCCTAAGGAAGACACAGCTCCTATTTGAAAGGATAACAACGTTCTGCAGATGAACGGATGGTGGTGATGGCCATCCAACACAATGAATGACCTCACCGCCATTGAGAAGACCACATGAAGGGAGAAGGATGGAACACTTTATGCTGTATATACCGTGCCTCAATATAAACATTAAGAAGTACATCCACTCAGTGGTCTGCAGTGTTATGGAGGTGTGGAGCTGTGGTGGGCACTCATTACACTTTAGGCCCCTTTGGCTTGATAGAGAGAAGAACTTCTAAGGGAGAGAGGATGGGACCAGAAGGGGAGCCAGGGGGAATGAAGTTCAACACATTGGAGCATTGCATGCTTGGAGTACAGAGGCCGTCTTTCCAGTATCCTGTGCCTCCGTGAAGTCACGCTATTCAAAGAGCGAAGAGCGAGCACAAAGGGCTTGGTGGTGCTTGTTGAAAGAGTGGCTAGGATAATTCAGGTTATATGTACTCAAGTCCCTCCCTTCCTCTGCAGAGAGGAGGCAGAGAGAAGGAAAGGCCTGACATTTCAGCCAGTGATACACTCACATTCCCCATAGCAACCCGAGGAGGAGAGGCTGCTATCTGCTTGCCCAGTTTCAGGGAGGTTCTTGAAGTTTCCCGAAGTTACACTGGCCAGTGACAGATTGTGGGCTAGAGTCAGGTCAAGGTCATCCATTGCAGGTTTCCACATAGACTATTCTGTGTATCAAGGTATCCTGCCATTGTCTGTTGAGGAAACAGACTCCAGAGAGAATATCTTGGTGCTTCAAATTGGTAGGTGTGTACCTGACTAGATTGGGACAGAGAGAAATTCTGCTAATTGGACAGAATGGGGCTGAGAGTCCCTGAAGCCTTCTATGGAAGCCTCTGTGGTCTGCCCCTTTCCCACAGCCAGAGAAACACATCCCAGTGAAACTAGTTCCAAAACACACACACAAACACACACACATACACACACACACACACACACACACACCTTCCCCAGTACAGTTATTGACAAGTCACATGACTGCTGTCTCGAAGAACAGTGTCTGAGAGATACACACATGCACACATTTTTTATTCCTTAACATGCACAAAAGCACAGCTGTGTGTTGACCTGCAAGCTTTGCATTTCTGGGCTGCCCTGCTTCGTGTATCCCATGCCCTCTCACCCATGAGGCTGCCGAAAAACCAACACGACAGCAGCATCCTTGCCCAGAACCTTGAACTCTTAGCAGGACCTCCTCGTATCTATCCTTGGCAGTTCTCCAGTGGTGGAGGAGGGAGGTGAATTGGGAGAGTCTCTTGTACATTGTCTACAAAGACGGCCAGTGTAATGGGGTCTCTTCGTCTGGGACGAGCTAAGATGTGGGAGGATATTTATGCCTGGTCACAATGCAACTAATTGCAAAGGGTGTTTATCAGGTGTCATTTCTGCCAGGTATACCTGATGCAGAATTCCATAGAATCCTGGAGGACTCATTTAGTGAGCAGCTAGGATTTGTACTTTCTTGGCGGTAGGCTGTGGGATCCTCAGCAGTGCCTACAGCCTAGGGGGCACCTGACAACTAACAGGGACATAGGGCAAATCAGAATGTCAGGCGATGCATCCCAAATGCTCTAAGAGTTCAACGGGGTCAGCGAGAAGCTCAGACCCTGGCACCCTCTCCAGCCAGCCCAGCCCTTCGGCATGAGTAGCCTGGGGACTGCACTTCCAGGAGCATTTGGAGCAGATTGAATCTGTGACAGGAACCATTATTCTTCTGAAACAGACGAGGCTGCAGCCACAGACTGACTACTCCTGCCCAGGCAGGCAGCTGGGGCTTGGGAAAGAAAGAAGACACCATTGCCCTAGCCAGTCTGGAAAGCATCCACAGGCTGGACAGAAACTGTCCAGCATCAAAGGTTTGGCCCCTTTTCTTCAGAGCTGCGGGACTTGAGGAGACATGTTCCAGGTTCTGAAACTTGGTTTCTCCACCTATGACAATTCTCCCACCAGAAGGTTGGTATATCTGATCCCAGCACTGGAGTGGCTGAGACAAGAGGATCATGAGTTCAAAACTAGCCTGGTCTATATATCCAAAGCATTTCTGAAGGGATGGAAAACAAAACAAAAACAAAAACAAAAAAACAAACAAAAAAAAAACCCCAAAAAACAAAAAAACCCTCTGGGAAGATGGCTCAGTCAATTAAGTGCAAGCACGAGGACCCGAGTTAAGTCTTCAGTACCTTCAGAAAGAGCCCAGCTGCATAGTCTGCTCTTGAAATTCCACTGCTGCAGAGACAGAGACAGGGCAATTCCTAGGGCTTGATAGGCAACCAGCTTAGCCTACTCAGTAAGCCACAGGTCCCAGCAAGAGACCCTGCTCTGTGAAAACAAGGTGGAGAGAGCCCTCGGAACCGGAAGTTGACCTCTGCTTCCGCTGTACCCCCAATTCCTGAACACAGATGGACACACACCCAAAGAAAGAAGTGGAGAGAGAGTTAGAGAAGTGAAGGGAAGGGGAGGGGAAGGCGTGGAGGGGAGGGGGAAAGGAAGAAAGGGAGGGAGGGAGGAAGGGAGGGAGGGAGGGAGGGAGGGAGGAAGGAAGGAAGGAAGGAAGGAAGGAAGGAAGGAAGGAAGGAAGGAAGGAAGGAAGGAAAAGACTTTGACAAAGACCTCTGGTGCAGTGAACGCTCAACAAAGAGCCCATGGATGTAGTGGCATTGTTAGTACTGTTATTATCTCTAGGACTCGTGTGGATACACCAATGGTTCATTGGTTGGTTCATTTGGTGTCCAGGTCGATCACATGGGCTTAGAAATCTAAGAAAAGAGATGCCATTTTTTTAAACTGGGATTTTTTTTTAAAAGATTTATTTATTTATTATATGTAATAAGTACACTGTAGCTGTCTTCAGACACTCCAGAAGAGGGAGTCAGATCTTGTTACAGATGGTTGTGAGCCACCATGTGGTTGCTGGGATTTGAACTCCGGACCTTCGGAAGAGCAGTTGGGTGCTCTTACCCACTGAGCCATCTCACCAGGCCCGAGATGCCATTTTTGTGAGCTTGATACATTCATTGGCTAGGTCGCCTCATGATCAGTAATGCCTCGGCACTTGATCCAGGGCTGGGGTGAGAATTATGTGAGCGCCTCATAAAGACTGGCATGGAAGACTAAGAAGGTGGAATAAAGTCAAGGCACAAAACTGACCATGGTGATCCATGCCTGTCACCTCAGTACAAGGGAGAGGGAGGCAGGAAGATCAGGAATGCAGGATGACCCTTAGCTATGTAGTGAGTTCAAGGCCAGCTTGGGCTACATAAGACCCTGATCTCTAAAAATGAAGAAAGAGTAGGAGGAGGAAGAGGGGAGGAGAGGGAGGAGGAGAAGGAAGAGGAGGAGGAGGAAGAGGAGATAAAGAATTAAAATTCTACAGGAAAACTGGTTGGAACCCAAGTGCTAAATGTTTTGGTTTTTTTTTAATGACCCTGAGCCACTTACCAAAGTGCTCTATGACTTGGTTTTCCCATGTGTGGTGGGAATGGGACAGGGATATTGCCCTTACCAAGGAGCTGTTGTAGGCTCAGGGAGGGGTAGACACAGAGCACGCAGGAAGCCTGGCCATCAATAACTGGTCAGTGCTGTATGCACGTTCTCAGTCTTGGGTCTAAAGTCTGGTATTGGTTTGTCTCTAGTTGGCCTTGGACTAGAATTAGAAAACCCAAGTGGCAAGAAACAGAGATGCTCTGTCTCAAAAATACATACAGTAGTAACAAGATAAAAGAAGTTCTAAAAGAATAACAAATGAAAGAATACAGGTGAGTTTCAACAAGAGAGTCCATTTTGAATTAAGGAAAACCATAAGACAAATGTATTCTTCTCTGCATTTTGTTTCATGAAAATTTGTTTTGGAGAATAATTACTGGGATCTCGCTGATGACACAGAGTTTGATATTTTATCACCTTAAACACCTCCTTACTCTTTATTTGGGTTATTTGCTTGTTTGCAAATAAATTTGATTTCTGCTCACAACGTAAAGCCAACGTAGTCTTTTTCTGAAATATATTGACTCTTAATAAATTTCCTAGAGCTTCAAGTACTGTTTTTTTTTCTTCCTTAAAGTCAAAATGAACAGGCACTCATCATTTCCCTTGGTTTGTTTGTTTTGTTTTGTTTTGTTTTGGTTTGGTTTGGTTTGGTTTGGTTTTGGTTTTTTCTGTTTTGTGTTTTTTCCCCAATCTGGAAAATGGGAAAATCCTTCCCTGTCATCTCCCAGCTTTACAAAGCTCTAGGGCAGCAGTTCTCAACTTATGGGTCAAGACCCACTTGGCAAACTTCTGTCTCCCAAAATATTTACATTAAGATTCAAAACAGCAGGAAGTTTACAGTTATGAAGTAGCAACAAAAATAATTTTATGGTTGTAGGTCCCCACAGCATGAGGAACTGTATGAGAGGGTTGTAGCCTTGGAAAGGTTGAGAAAGACTGCTCTGGGATGCCCGTGGAGTAAAAAAAAAAGGGGGGGGGAGCAAAACAGAAAACAGAAAAGCAAAAACAAAAATATTGAAACCACCTTATTACCTCAAACATCAAATCATGGGCACCAATGCTTGTCTACGGTACTCTGTGTGTCCTAAGAACATTTGAACATTTACATTTGAACATTTGAGCTACTCAAGAGACTTTACAAGCCAAGCCTCCTCCCCTACCATAAAGACTTCCAGAAGAACCAAATTCATGATGTGATAGACCTGTGCTCAAGGGCTCTGAACTAGGAGCCACTCTCCAGAAGGCCCCTTCTCACCCAACTGCCCCTGCTGTTCCAAGAGAAGGGTGGTTGGAACCCAGGCTGGGAAAGCGCCTTGAGCTCCAGTCCTCCCTCAGCCCTCCGCCTGCCTCCCTCCCTCTCCTCTGTCCATGCCTCTCCTGAAGGCAGTTGCTCTCCCTCAGCCTAGATGCCCTGTGTCCTCTGCTTTCCCTGGTCAGCAGCTGCTTGGTATGCATGCTATGTCACTTCTGCCTGCCCCCATTAGGAAAATGGCTCCTTTTGACCTCTCCATGTGCCACTCAGTTGCCTTCTGGGGGGGTTGGGGAGGGAGGGAAGGAAGAGAGAGACTTCTCAGCATTTACCTAATTAGCAGTAATTAGAAGGCAGGGCCCTGGTGCTCTCCTCACAGCTGCTCCGAAGGACAGAGCCAGAAGCAAGCAGCACACATTGGCTGAGCGACCCCAGGCTGTCCTCCTTCTCTGCTACCATGTCACTCCCTGGGAAAGACAGGCATCTTTCTCCCCAAAGTCATTTCCCCCAGGTGCTTTTTCGAGGTGTGGGGATTTGGGATGCTGATTCTCAGCCTCCAAAACAGTAGCCTTGAAATAAGTCAACCAGACCCCCTTGGGGGCCATGTCCAGATGGCTCTGCCAAATAAAACACTGGTTCCCATGGCAACCCAAACCACACCCACAAGAGAGGGTGACTGTCATTAATGGATATAAGCCAAGCCTTCCCAGAGTCCCAGGAACTGGCTCCTGAGTTAAGCCTGCATCAAGCACAGAGCTTTGCAAAGTCAACCAACTGGAGTCTGATGCCACCCTCTCTCATTTGGGTCACAGTACCTTTTCAACCATTTTGAGCCAGGACTAGAGGGTCTAGAATCATGAGATAATCTGCTAGGATCTTATGGTCAGCACATCAATGCCTCCTGGGACTCTCACCTCAGCAGATAGAGTGGAATAGAGTAGCTGTATTTTTTTTTCAGGAGCGTGGCCTGCCCTGACCCCAACATCAGGCACCAGCTGTTTGGTACTGTCCATCCTGTTGTTGCTTATTAATGATTCTGATTAACCTCTATGGAGATCCATTATCTGTAAGCCAGGGAAGATACTATTAATTCCCATCTGTGTCGGATTACTTACAGTTAGTGGTTGGTACTTTTCCATGGTCTCACAACACATCTTAATCAGATGGTGAGTGGGTTTAATTAGCCGAAGTATAGGTTTTATTTTTTTATTCATATAACTACTTAATCTAATGGAAGCCTATTATCTGTGGCTTTTTTCCCATGCATAATTATTGCTGTTTTTAATTGATGGTGCATCAGGGGTTGAGGCTACAATATGGCAGCTGGAACAAGAGGTTGACCCACCCCCGCCCCAGAACGAAGGTTGAGAAAATGAGTTGTCAGGGATGCATCAAATCTCTTGTTTGCATTGGGATGTGGGCTCCCATGTGGACACTGCCCAGCTCCTGCCAAAAGAAAGAAAATGTGGTACTCAGCTGGTCGACCTCTGGGTTTAGCTACTGCTAAATGCCCTTCAGGAGCCCTGGGGTTGAAGCCAAATCAGGAACAGCTGGGAGAAATAGCTATTTGTCAATCCAATCAGATCATAAGCAACCCCAGGGCAGGGACTGAATCTTTCTCTGATCACTCTGTTCCTACAGACCCTGTCTGGATGGGCTCTGGCACCCCAGGTGTGTACCACTATTGTGCTGTGGACTGAACCCAGAGCTGAGATGGAATAAGGGGGCCTGGGCTCTCTCACAGAAGATCATTTGTCTTTAATGTGAAGATAACTCAGAAACTTTCTCCACAGAGAGGGATGGGCTTCCAAATCCAGACAGTGGCTTTCCTCTAGCTGTCCTTACAGCTACGACTTACAGTGAAGGGCCTGATGTCCAGTAGGACAGACTGCCAAACTCTCAGGGGCCATATGAGATGGAACAAGACCTCTAAGAATAAGGGTTCATTCGCCTAGATTGCTAAGAGTGGGAAGCAAGCTTGGACTGGTGCTGGCCAGAAGCATAAAATGCCAATGTCTAATTCCAGCCTGGAACTTTCTCCATCATCAGTGACTTGGAGCAAAGCTCTCAGATGAGTGAGGATGAAAGAGCTCCAATACTTTTAGTCAAGTTTCAGAGGTCATTGGCCTAAGCAGGCCAGGGGGCTTTCCTCGATCCTGGTGAGGCTGATCAGACAGGGTGTAGGGACTTCCTCTTCCTCCTCCTCTCTCAGGGTTGCTCTCCGGACTACAGCACCAGTCAGAGAAAATCTGCATGGCTGGGTTAAAAGGCTCACTTCCCTCTCCTTTCTGTGTCACAGAGAGAAGGCTGTGAAGGAAGGATGCCAAGGGCTTCTGGTTCAACTGCCTTCTCCCAGACAACCTGAGTTAAGACAAGAGGATTCCCACCCTCAACCTACCACCATGGTGGACTGTTGTTGTCGACGGTGTTGGGTTTATTCCTTCCTTCCCATTTTTGCAAAGACATTTGTATCAAGACTTCTGAGCCTGACCCACAGTCGGCAGTAGACAGGAGCCCCGGATTCCCCTTGCAGCATTTTCCAGGGTGACGGATCAGATAATGTACACTTAGCGAGTGCACAAATAATGTGAATCAGGGTTGGCATAGTGCAGTGAGGTGTAAAAAAAGCAATTTGAATTGTTCTAGGGAGACGCTAGAGCCGTACTGACACGCTTGCTCACCAGCGCTCTGCCCTGTGCCCCTCCAGACGGCTGAGCTCCAGGCTCTGGCTGGAATGGCGACAAGGCTGCCCAGTGCCTTTGGCCCCTGAAGCTGCCCCAGGGATGGAGAGATGGGAGAGGACACATGTCCCTGAATGACACGGAGCTCTGCTTCCCGCTAGAGGGGATGACTCCACCTACTGATCTCTTCAGACTCTCCTGGGAGGAGAGAAGGAGAAATGAGAAAATGAAGCCCGTGTCTTTGGACATGACCACACATTAGCAGGGGCGTCGGCGAGGTACGTGTGTCTACTTGGTGGACGCGTGCTCTGGTCTCCTTGGACGTCTGAAAGTCATCCTGTCTGTCCCCCTGATTCCAGATAGTAGTCCTGCAACAGCTCTCCCACACGGCAAACGGCTTTCAGGTTTGTTTCAGACTCTAAGGGAAGATTTCTCATCCTCTCTTAGTCACCTGTTCCGGTATCTGGCTCACCACGCCCACCCTCCAGAAGTTCTCCCCACTCCCCACTCCCCACTGCAATCCAATCCTTCAGGCAACCTTCGGTGCACACATTTTGAGGAGGGTCTGGAGAACTGGACAAGCTGACAGCAGCATGCTTTTATGTGCCCAAGCAGTAACCTAGACGCAGAGCCAGGGGCTGACTCTCCAGTTATGTAAGCAAACAGCCAGCTAGCTCATCCCTCAAGTCAGCATCCCACCCCCACACCCATACTCCTGCCTCTCACTGGCCTCTCCTTTCAGGATGAGCCATGAGCTGGCTTTGTCTAGCTCCCACATCCTTGATGACATCCTGCAAAGGGACATAGCAGAGTTCCTCCTTGTGTGAGCACTCAATGCCCTTCTCAGCCCTCCTCTCTCAATGGAGCTTGTATGAAGTTGCTGTTCCAGCTCAGGAGACAGGCTGTTTATCACTGTGATGCCTGCCCAACAGGCCTACCTGGCAGAGCCAGGACTTTCTGCAAGCCTTCCAGGCCTGTCTCCTTCATCTCCTACCTCCCGGCTCCCCCAACTCGTCCTCCCCAGCTCTCCCGGGAACAAAAGTTGCCCACACAGAAGATAGTTAATTAAATGATTCAGATTTGTTTTTCGGTAACCAGAAGCAGGCATAGATACTTTCCCTCATCCAAGCCCTTCATCAAGTCGTGCTCCATACCCAGAGCTTAGCATCTGGGTGTTTTCCAGGACCTGGCCATAGGGAAAGTGGTAGGAAATCTCTTGATTGTTTCAAATGAAAGCCGATTATTGTGAGAGAAGGAGTTTTCTGCTGGCTTGGGAAGCCGAGAGGTTTCAGGATAATGGATGGCCACCCTGCTGCCTGCCCACCTGCATTACTGACCTCGTAGTGGTCAGGCAGGGAGCCCAGCACAGATTAAGAACACAAACAAATGGGAAGACAGGACAGGCCTGGGGACAGGCAGCCTGCTGAGGGACTGGCTAAGGACTCCAGATTTTTTTTTCCCCCTCATAAAATCTAGGGACACATTTCCATGTTGTCTTTGCATAAATTTGTGTGATGATTTGCATACATTTGCATCCTTGCCTTCAAAACACCCAAACTCCCAGAATATAAAATAAAATGCAATTAATTAATTAATTGGTAGGACGGATGACAAGGCTAGCCATATGGGATTGGTAGGGGGCCCTGATCAAGGGACAGATTTTCTGGGTTGTCCCCCTAAGCCATGGTGGATCTGGGGACACGGTGCAACATGTTCTGAAGTTGTCTGTCTCCTCCATTAGACACTGGGCCCTTGAGAACAGAAACAGACAGAGCTCTTTGATCTCCATATCCCTGGGCTCTGGCACCAGCTCCTCACATGTGAGACTGTTAATCACTATTTGGAGAATAAGCAAGTCAATGACTTAGCAAGTTATTGGCTGTGCTCTAAACTTATGGTCCCAGTGCAGATCAGACCCCCTAGGGCCCACCCAGTGAAGACTTACTGGACAAGGTTCAGACAATCTCACAGTGAGAAAAACTCCTCCAGGCTTGATGAATAAGGGCACGTGTCTATTGGTGCCCAGTGGACTGGAGGTCTAGAAAGAAGTCGTGGGACTGACCAGCGTAGGTACAAGGATTCTTGGACTTGAGAAAGTCTGACTTGAGTTCGGGACCTCAACACGGCGGGCATTAGAGAGTAAAGTAGAGACTGTACATCCTCCTCTTGCTGCTCAAACCAGGAGGCTCGGTGACCCTCTGAGCCTGGAAAGCAACCTGCACACTCTTTCCATTGCCTAGTACAGGGTCTTGCTCAGAAAGGCGTCTCACCAAACTTAGGAAGGTGCCTTATACACAGCACCAGTATTTGCCTACCCCTCCCAGGCCCTACTCCTTACTTATCATTGCCTCATCTCCTCCATGAAGAATGACACCTCCTCCCTGCCAATGGGCAAAGAGACACCTTGTCGGTGGTGCTGTTCTTATACCAGTCAGGGGCAGAGCAGATGGCAGCCCTTTGTTCATCCTAGCCTGATGCCTGGCTTGGTGACCAAAGCTGTCTTATGCCTAAGACTCAGAAGAATCAAATCAAATTCAGGCAGCACAGCACAAGAGAAGGAAGACAACCAGAGACCTGCAGACCACTGTGCCACCCTCAGACTTGCCCTCCAGCACATGCTGTAGATGCCCACTCGCCACCACATCACGAAGCATGGATGAAGGATGTCACCCAGGGGCCAGCCTGCCATGTGACCAGCCTGCAGCTGGAGCTACCACAATGTGTGAGTGTGTGGTGGTCAGATGGGAGAGAAAGAGACGAGGAGCAGCTTGAGTAATTTGAAGAGATGGAACTGGAGACTTGAGGGTGGAGAGGAGTAGCCCGTTGTGAGTGGCCAAACCTGCCACCTGGGGCCATGCTGAGATCCCAGCCTGAGCTGCTGCTGAGGGCTATGTCTGAATCCATGGCTACACAGTGGGAAGGGATCAGTGTTGATGTCTATGGCTCCTATTACCACCAGAGAACATAGGGATGTCCCTAGTTGGAACAGCTGCTGGGGACCCACATTGATGTCCAGGGGCTGTGCAGAACTGGCCCCGTCCCTCACCGGATACCATGCTCTGGCTGGCTGGTTCCATTTTTCACCAGTGACATCACTCAGAAAAGCGGGCCCTGCACCTTGTAGAACTGACCCTAGTGGAGAGGGTACAGATGAGCTGGCCCAAAGGATGAGAGTGCTGGAGAGCCCTGGAGCTGACACTGGGATCATGAGAGCAGGTGAGCTGGCCCTGCCTCTTGCTGGCTGCAGCACTTGGGAGACTGGGCCTCCGCACCTTGCCTGGGCAGCAATGTCGGGCTGGCCCTGGTCCAGGGATCATGGATGAGTCAACCCTGAGAGTGAGAGCTTGGGAAAGTTGACCCCACTGTGAGGTGGTGTGGGTGTAGGAGGGAGGCATGATGCCCTCACCATCTGAGACAGTCTGGAAAACTGGCCCTGAGGTCACGAGAGCAGATGAGCTGGCTCTGTAACTTACTGGCTCGGCATTTCCTCTGGGCAACACAGTTGAGCTGGCCCCGATGACGAAGGCACAGGTAAGCCAGTTCCAAGGGTGGAAGAGTGGGAAAGCTGGCCCAGCCCCTCACAGGGTGTAGCACTTAGGAGAGTGGGCCCATATCTTGACTGGGCAGCTTGCTCAGGAGGCATGGGTATCAGTGAGTGATCTCCAAGGGCATGAGAGCAGGAGAGCTGACCCTACCTCCTGCCTATGGTGGCTTTGGGTGGCCTAGCCAGAGCAGTACTGTAGAGTTCACCCTGATGGTACAGATAAGGGAGAAACAGAGGGCTGACCAGCTCAGCTACGACCCAGGCCCAGATCCAGGGCTCTGAATCAGCCAATCCCAAAATCTGTATCATCTATACATGTTTGAATACATGAAAGGATCAATCCTGCTGTTCCAAAGATGCACGATCTCCATGACACAGGGCAACAACAGGATAACTGGGAGGAGTCCCGATGAGGATCCAATATTAATGTTGTCTCAGTAACCGGGCATGGTGGTTCACGCCTTTAATCCCAGCACTTGGGAGGCAGAGGCAGGCGGATTTCTGAGTTTGAGGCCAGCCTGGTCTACAGAGTGAGTTCCAGGACAGCCAGGGAGATACAGAGAAACCCTGTCTCGAAAAAACAAACAAACAAACAAACAAAAACCAAACAACAAAAAAAAGTCATCGCAGAAACCAGAGATTGCAAATCAGACCAATTGCAATAAACATTTGCAAGTGAAGATGTGGGGACAGAGGGATATAGTGTAGGACACACCGTGATAAACCATAGCTTCCATGATGAGATATTTTGTATGCTTTAGTGGTAGTGGTGGTGGCTGCGGCAGCAGCGGCTGCAGCGGCGGCAGTGGTGACAGTGTGTGTGTGTTACTTTGGCAGGGGAGGTTGCAAGAGCAAAGGACAGACATAAGGGGACAGGGAAATGAGAAGAGCTGGAGCGCATGCTGTGAAATCACAAAGACTCAATAAAAAGTTTTAAAAAAAAAGGAAAAAGTAAGAAAGGAGAAAGAATGACATCTGTTTTTCTGAAGACCCCAAGAGAGCTACCAGTTGGTAGCTGACATCTTTCCCATTTGTAAGATGGTGCAAGCTGTTTATTCTTTGAAATAGGAAGTTCCATTAAACCCCACTTACTAATTCACATCTGCTTTCACCCCAAACTTGGACAGCAATAAGGATCATTACTCTTTATCTTTCACACATTTCCCTTCTCCTAACGCATGGAGAAAAAGATCTGGGAGCTGTGTAGTCAGGCCTGGAGCCCTCCCTCCACATGTGAGATATATATAGCTGTTATGGACACTAACTGAGACTATATACACAGGATGCTTGCAACAGGTCATGACATACAGTAACTGCTACTCCAACTGTTAGTTACTACCTCTTATTACAAAAAAGCATTGTATAGGACAACCCCTTACCTTTGCTTCATAGCCCAAGACAAAAATCAGGGAGGAACATGTCACCAAAGTGACACCTTAGGATTGAAATGAAAAACATAGCAGTTTTCTTTTCACTATGCAACCGCAAGTATAGTTTCCAAAGGTAATGCTTGGCTTGCAGCCAGGGTGCTGCTTGGGCAAAGAAGTAAGCGGTACTCAGCAGTAGCCAAGCATCTTGGGTAGGCTGACGCAGGTCTCCTAGTCAAGTGTGTTGATAGAGCCGGGGATTTAGTGATGTGAACCTGGCTTCCAGGCTCAGACTGATGTGAAGCTGGGGAGGAACAGACGAGGAACTAGGACTGGGGGCATCTTCAGGTTGCATGTGCTCTATGCTCAGGAAGATGGAGGAGAGAAGCCTTCAGTGAGAGGAGACTGCAGTGTGCCAGGAAGGAGTGCCACCATGGCCAACCCTGCTCCCCTCCTCTTTCCTCCATTCAGAATGGACCTCAGACACATGACCGAGAAAATGGAAATGAAAAAACTTGTCCCAAGAAAACATCGAGGAGCTCAGAGCTGCAAGGCTTTCCTGGAGTGGTGTAAGAAGCATGACTAGAGAGCGGGCAGGAAGGGACAGATCAGGTTGGGTCCCAACTGTGGGGAAAGGGCTTTGAGCTGATTTTAACTATTCCTTGACATGACTCTGAGACATAGCTGTTGTTCCATTTTACAAATCCTGTAAGAGAAGTAATAGCTTTGAAAGATATTAAATTAAAAAGGGGGAGGAGCTGGGCGAAGCACAGGGCTGTGCAGAAGTCAGGCTTGGGCTGTGTATCATGAGGAGGAACAGCACAGAAGGGTTGAGGGAAAGGAAGGCTTGAGGAAGGGAGGAGGGAAAAGGATTGATAGGGGCCAGGGGAAAGCAGGAGCTGGAACACTGCGTGTATCTGACATTAGGTGAACAGTGTGCAAAATGAATATGTGAGTTCTCTGTATCCAATCGCATGGCTCCTTTGGGTGTGATTCCAGCACAAGGCATACCTGCCCACAGCGAGCAGAACCAGGCTGAAGTCACCTGAGACTTTTCTTTTGCAGTCTTCCTGTGGCTTCTTTTCTCCCTCCTGCTGTCCTCGGTCTTTGTCTCCACCAGCCTTCATCCTGAGTCTGATGTCTGTCATACCAACACCTACCACCCAGATACCCACCAGGAAGCAACTGGTCTCCTCTTAGGTATGGAAGGAGTCTTCCAAGTTGTTTATGGTGCACCCATACTTGATAGATGGTTTGGTTAGCCTCTCCCTTCTTGAAAAAGACATATGAAAAATCTGGTCTAGCCCTTTGAACCATCCCAACTTTTACCCTTTATCCACATCTGGAACTTCTTTCAGGGGGCAATTTTAAAGCCGTCTTGCTGGGGTACAGGTCTATTCTATATTTTGTCCTTGGTGGAGATGAGGAATCCATGCTTTAACTTCATAAGCAAAGACCAGGGAAAAGGCGAAAATAACCGTGGCCATATAGTGTTCACACACTTGTAGACAAAACACTGAGCTATTCCTTTCTCCCATCTGCCTGGGCACCATATAGCATGTCCAGGGCTCAGTGGTCCTAGAGAACTCCTGGTTCCCAATATGGGAAAGTTATGGAATCTGGGAAATGCAATGATCTCTCTGCACTTTGTTTTTGTTTTTTGTTTTTGTTTTTAATGCTTCCCAAGGGGGTTCTGGCTAATCACTTTGTTTTTGAAGTCAGTATCAGCAGAGCCATTTGCAGAATAGACTGACTGTCCATGGGGGAAGCAGGGATCAGGAAAAGTATCCAATTGGCCAGAGTCGTCTTAGGAGCTCACATGGTGCACTCAGAGTCTATATTCTTTGAGAAGCCTTGTTCTCCTCTCCTGGGGTCAGGTTCAGACTCAAGAAGCAAGTGCTAACCACGTAGCAGATATCAGTGACTACCCCTGCCATCCTCGAGAGCATTGTCTTTAAGCCTTAGCATCAGCACTGCTTTGAAGAGAGGCGGCTTTACCCTAACTTGAGTGGAAAGAAGAACTGGAAGGTCGTGGCTTATCTAATACTCCTTTTTCTCTTTGGACACCTTAGTAATTAGAAAGCCCTACCAGAGGTCTAGTTAAGCTCTTTAACACAAGTTTCCTCTTGTCTTCGACTCTGGTTGTAGAAATCCCAAGCTCGCTAAGCTTCAACTACCATCAGGAGTCCAGAGTTAGAGATGGATGAAAACCTGCCCCTCACATGACCACCTCTCATGCCCACCCTGCAGATATAGTCGCTCCCCCAGGAAGACCCTCTGGCTGGGCCATAGGCAAAGGGACAATCCCTGCCCAACTGCCTGCCTTCAGTCTAGAATGGGTCAGGACTCCAACTTCAGGCACCTTCCCTGACTTCAGATGTCATTGTCCCTCCCATCTTCAGCAAGGAGGCTGGGGAAGGAGTGGCTTGGACTATTAAAGGGATACTCAGAAGCTGTTGGCTGCATTAAATGCTGTAATTCTGACTGCCAAGTGGACTGCTGCTTGGATACATAGCACCTCATTCAAGTTCTTCCGGCTGTCAGGCATCTACTGATCAAGAGCTGGGCTGAGCCAGGTACAAGTCAGCGGCGCAGCTAGGGTTCTGCCTTCTGGGAGCTGAGATCCGATGCCTACTCTGGAAAGTCAGTGCCCAGCAGCTGAGCCAACTCCTCCAAAGGCCACATAATTAAGATGCTCTGAGAAGTCATAGAATGAAGCCGAGCCTGGTGGCCAGCACCTGTAACCCAAGCACTTGGAAGGAGGAAATGGGAGGATTTCAAGCATAAGGCCAAGCATAAGGTTTACATAGTGAGATTCTGTTAGAAAGAAGGAAGGGAGGAATGTAAAGAGAGATGTGGGGGCAAGGAAAGTAGGAAGGAGGGATAAAAGGGAGAGAAGAAGGGGTGAGGGGAGGAAGGAGAAAATAACTCATGCAATAAATTGGGCAAGGGGAAAAAACTACAAAACTGCAGGGTTTGTTCCAGATCGTTGGAACAAATTACTCCTTCCCCTTCATAACTGTCCCACACCCTGTACCAATTCTTCTCTATATGTAAGAATCTCAGGACTAGAGCAGAGGAGAATAAAACAGGAAATGAATATGCATTGAGTGAATGGTTATTAGATGGTTGAGTAGATAAACCGGGTCAAGAGACAGGTGCAGAGGAGGACTTTTCTGATCCGTTAAGCCCACTACGCGTGCTGGGGAAAATGACCTTGTCTTACTGTCTAGAACCCCAGCGACACTTAGTGAGTTTTGGGAGCCCAGATTCCCTCCTCCCAGTTCCTACAGAAAGTTCAGAGTCCTCGTCTGTCTGAGGCCTCCTCTCTTGAATCCCAGCGGATGTTTTCAGCCTGGCCCAGGGTTCTTTGTAAGAAGTCTTAGACAAAGGGGCTTACACTGTAGAACCCAGGAAGTTTTGTTAAAAGGCAGCTAGGGAAGAGAGGAGGCAGTCGTTTTAAATGTGTGAGTGTGCTGAATGACTAAGCAAGAGCTTTGGGGGATGGGGGGGGGGTTCCTCCAAATGCTGCATCAAGCAGGACACGGAATTCGCCACAAGCAGTTGCTGGTGAGCTGGCGTGAGTGTGTTTCTTCAAGTCCAAAGAAAGAGAACTTAGATCAGACTTCCAGACTATAGCCTTCTGTGCACACAGAGCTCAGGCTTTCTGGTGTAGAACAAATCACTCTGGGCCTATCAGACAAGGCGACTCCAAGGCCACCATGTCTCTCTTCTGCTTCTGCACTGTACTAAATTGCTTGTCGAGAGTTTCACTGGATCAGGACATTTAGGAGCAGCTAACTCAAATCCTATTTTGTACAGCAAAATGTTGAGGACCACGGCATTTCTCAAAAGCCCTACACCAAGCCCAGGACTAAGCTGATGGTCTCTAAGATGCCCACTTCCCTCTTTTCATCCTCTAGCAAACTACTGAGATCTCCCCAGGCTCAGACTGGGTTTGGGGTTTGTGTAGTTGATGGTTTGTTTTTGTTTCTGATGCTGGGAATTGAGACTAGGGTCTCACACATGCTAAACACAACCCTTCCTACATGGCTATGTCTCCAAGCCACAATGGCTTGTTTTTAAATCTACCAATCTAAAAAGGTCTCTTTCTCCTTTTATGTTTTGAGTTGTTTGTTTAAGGGTGATTTTGTGGCGTTGTTGTTGTTGATGATGATGATGTTTATAAAATCCACACAGTGTAACTCAGGTTGGCTTTGAACTCACTACACAGATCTTACTGGTCTTAGACTCAAGGTCCTCCTGCCTCCTGAGTGCTGGGATTACAAGCCCGCCTCATAGAACTCTCACAAAAGTTACTTCTCAGTGTGTTTACCATCTGCATCACTCTATCACTGGCTCCAATTAAGTTATGTTATTCGTGAAATATTACATGACAAAATACTTGTGATTAAAAAAAAAACAGGGTATCAGGTCTGGAGCGGAGGGAGAGTCTGTTACAGCTCTCTGCATATTCTTCAACATCTAAAACATAAGTGGTACTTGGTAAGTGTGAATCTATGGACAGATGGGACGATTGTATGAATGCATGATAGGGTTTTAAAAGTTCTTAATAAATGTAAACAAAATAATAAGCTAATTATTTCAAGTAGTTAGAGAGAGAGAGAGAGAGAGAGAAAGCAGAAAGAGAGAGAGAGAGAGAGAGAGAGAGAGAGAATGAGACTACCTCTCTCTTGGCCATGGAAAGTATCATTGCAGTTCCAGCTAAGTCACAATGAATATGTGGTGTGTGTGTGTGTGTGTCTGTCTGTCTGTCTGTCTGTCTCTCTGTGTGTGTGTATTCTTGTATCCATGTATAAGCCAAAGGGTAACCTCAGGCATGGTTCCTCAACTGTTGTCCATATTGATTTTTGAAGCAGACTAGGTTGGCTGGCCAATGAGCCCCAGAGACCCGCCTCTCTATCTCCCTCCCCACTGCTGGGTTTCAAACCACCAAATGGCCTCTTCTTTGTATGGACTCCGGGATCCAACTCTGGTCATCATGCTTATAAGGCCAGCATTTTACCAACCCAGCCATTTTTGTTCCTTAGATGAAGGGATGGACAGGAAGTGAGTCCCCTGAGAATAAAGCAGAGCTCGTCTGTGGGAGTTGTCGGGAGACTGAGGGGAAATAATTGCACCACTTAGAGCAAAAGAAAGATATCTCGAGTACTTCTTCATAGCCAGAATTATAGGTGTGATTTGGGGATATTAATTACAACACAGTCTCATTATTTGCTTATGGAGACATTGTGTTTTGTGAGGACTGGTTTTTTTTTTTAATATTGTTATTCTGTAAGTACCTGTAGCAAATTTTAGCATTTAAAAAAAAAATCACTCCAGTCAAAATTATTTACCAGCATGGAAATTCCTTCTGTGACAACTCTGGAAGTCATTTTTTCTTACCAGTACCTCCGAAAGAGTAATTGGCTGCAATTAGCAATGACTTTGTCATCCCTCTCAGAGCCTGGCTTCAGCATCCATGTAACAGGCAGATCTTTCCTCTCTCTCTCTCTCTCTCTCTCTCTCTCTCTCTCTCTCTCTCAGCAGGGACTTCTATAAGTGCCGACCTTCTTTAGAGGAAGAAAAAGGAAGGTATTCCCCTGTGGTGGAACCCGTCACTATGTTGCAGAGATGGAGGAGGCTGTGATCACTGGGCCCCTGGATCCTCAGAAGATAAGATAAAAGGTAATTGCAATTAAATGAACGTAAGGAAAATGAATGGCAAAGTTCATGTCGACACACATGAGAAGAATCACTTCAAACCTAATCTATTTTCTTTTGTGTGAGTGAGGTGGGGTGGGGTAGGGGGTCTTTTCAGAGGGCAAGGTTTAAATGTAAACAGTTGAAAGGAAAATTTAAGAACAACAACAACAAAAAAAACTTTACTGAACAATAAGTGAGTAAGTTGAGGATTGAAAATCAGTGGTAGACCTGTGTAGCTTTACAATGGGACCAGAATTCTGCTCTAGTTGTTCCCAGAACGTCATCTTGCACTGTGCTGAAGGCCATCTCCTTCACCCTTGAGCAGTAGCTCAGGATTAACACTGCTGGCAACACGTCCTTTGTATCTAGGAACAGGCACTCCAGGACTATCCTCCCTTCCAAGTTCTCTCCATCCTTTCCCTCCTCTGAGGTCCTGTCTGGTCCCACACTGGCATAACTCAGGGTCAGGTCATTGCAGAATCCACCACCTGCCCTGTCCCTGCCAGCCCCAGTACCAACCCAACTGTATTTGCCCTGGAGCCTCACACCTTCTAGCTGGAACTCATTACACTTCTCTTAGTTAGTGACATTTGTCCATCAGAGATACTACTTAGGGTGGAGGAAATAGTTCTAACGGTAGACTGGCAAGATGACAAAGGAACAGGAAGACTCCTTATTGCCTTTCAGAAGTCATAAAGATGTTTCTTGATCGCCTAGGCTTTGAGTTCTGTTGTCCATTCTGTGAAGCTGTTGTTTAGTGGACATTGGTCTGTAAATAGTCCTTCCTTTTTAACATCCTCATTTCTTCCCTCTGGCCTGAATTGCACAAGGTCATATACTGAGTATTAGTAAGGCACCTATACAAGTCTCTGGATGTCTGTAACATGGGAGCTCAAGGTCACACTGGTCTTGGCTCTTCTAGGAAGCCATGAGGGGGCACTGGCTGGCTAACCCTACTGATCCAGAATAGATACTTCTCTTAGGGTCAAGGTGTCAGGGATACTTAACATTTCAGAGTCTGAGGGACCCTGACTAGGTTTAGAGTTTACAGGTCTAGAAGTATGAGTTTCTAGCCATTTAAAACTCCCCTTCCATATTTTAAGTTATTATTATTATTATTACCATTATTATTAATTTTTTGCCTTTACTCTTCCCTTGATGTGGGAGGTTCCACTTCCCACTCCCAGAGAGGGAGAGGTCAAAGGAGAAGGGGAGACTCCTCTTGTCCGCTGGTTTGACATCCACATCTTGATCCAGGGGGATAAAGCCAAGTTCTGCAGGAACTATGACCAAATCAAAGATACTTAGCTGCTGAGCCAAGCAAAGACAAAAAAAGGCCAGCCTTCTTCCTGGGCCTCAGCTTCTTTGACTTCCTTGACTCTAAGATGAAAGGACCTGAAAGAGAGACAGACACTCTGGGTTCTGCGTCCTGAGGTCATCATCCTTGACCCCTCTCTAGCACCAGGCTCTCAGGCGCTCCTCCCCACTCCTCCCACTCCACGCCTTATAAGCTGATTCTCCACCAGTGAAGAAGAAGCTTGGAGCCCTGCCCTCAGCCAGCTTCACGAAGGAGCCTTGACCAAGCTTTTAAAGCTGGAAAGATGACAGGTGTCTCTGCTCTCAGAAGCCCGGGTGCAGGAGAAGGGGGGGTATGTAGGAAGACTCTGGGTTCAAGGTCTGGATGCGACACAATTCACTGGGTCCTGGGAACAAGGTATCCAGTCTCTGGGAGCCTTGGTGTTCCAGTTGTCATGATAGGGAATGAATAACATCAATGACACACAGGGCACAAGGTTCTCATGAGACCATTTATGCGGCCAGGGCATAGGAGTGCTCAGCACGTAGTAGTTGGTAGATTTGAACAACTTTTGGCCAAGAACAGAACTGTTCCCTATAAATCAGCCTGCTCCTATGAATGACTTTTCCAAAACCTTGGCTTTAAACTGTATGTTTCTTTATCCTGATGATGATGATGATGATGATGATGAAGAGGAGGAGGAGGAGAAGGAGGAGGAGGAGGATGAAAAGTCTGGAGTGGGCTTAAATGGTAAGGGACTGAGAGTCCAGAAACTTGGGTCCCTGCCATCAAACTTGCTAGTTAAACCTGGAATCCTCATTCCTGCAGGTCTCCCCCCACCTCCCCCCACGTCCACCCTCCTCTCCTTTCAATCAAACACTTCAAAGAGATGCTGGGAGAAGGAGCTGTGAATTCTCTGCTTGCTGGTTTTTCACCGGGGGAAACCAAAGAATTTTTTTTTTTTTTCTTTTTGAGACGTGTCTGCTCCTTCAACCAATTTTGCTAGCTGGGAGGACTTGTGTTCAGAGGCAGGCCAGAACTGATAACATTTAAATGCAAGGCTGCAGTGTCAACAGGAAGATGAGGGAAGCCCTGAACAGGCACAGTAAGGCTGGAGTAGCAGGAGGGTGTGGCAAATGAGGAAGAAAGGGACAGCCAAGAAGAAAGGCAGGTGGAGAGAGAGAAAAGGAGGTGGAGACAGGGAGGGGGCTCAGCAGTGGCAGCAAGGAAAGAAAGCTTGCTATAGAAGCATGAAAATCCAATTCTGGGGGCTTCAGTATCCACAGAAGAAGGAAAAAGCCTAGTGTGGTGGAGCAGCGTCTATAACCCCAGTTCACGGGCAGGGCAGCAGAGTTGCAGAGTCGGGGCACAGATCTCTGAGGTCTGCCAGGCTGGCCAGTCTGACCAATCAATGTGCTCCAGTTCAGAAACAGATCTTGTCTGAAAAACTGGTGAAAGGTGATAGAGGGGGACCCCTAATGTCACCTCCCACCTCTATACTTCTACACATATCTGAGTGCACATGCAGGCACGCACGTTTTTTCCCTTAATTTGAAAAAAAAAAAGAAAGAAAGAAAGAAAGAAAAAAAAGTCTCAAACAAACACTCAACCTGCTTGTGCTGGCAGGAAATGTTCATCAGCTGAAGGCATTATTAGGACAGGAGATAAGGAAACCACAGAGATAGGAAGTAATTATTTTGTATCTGTCTTTATAAATGAAAATGAAGAGCATTAACGGGAATAGGATTTAGATACTCGGGAACAGAGGGGAACGGATCAGGGAATAATCCTGACAACATAGGAAATGTTTACTAAGAGGTCAGGGGTGGGAATTGAGACTTGCAAGGCCTCTAGGCTAGAGCAAACCTCTGCCCAGCTGCAGAGATCAGCGAGGGCAATGATGGACAGGGTCAAGAGGTTACCACCTGTTTGAGATAACAGCTCGGTGGGGTGAGTGACTTTCTCCATGGCCTGGCCTGGGGGTTAGTGACCTAACTCAACAGGTGCAAGCAGATGCTGGAAGCAGCTGAGGATCCCTCCCTGGGTGGGTCTGAACTCTCAGGAGAGTCTGAGGACTCTGATGGGTTTGCTTTGCCACAGCACCTGGTGTTTTCCACAGCACCAGGGAAACATGGGGCATGGAAAGACTGGATAGGACTGAAAGGCGAGAAGCCACATCAATGACAAGGACCCGTCAGACTAAACCAAATTCTAGCTCCACCCCCTTGTAGCCACAGGCTGTGATGCTGTTTTAGTGATCCCAACCTGGGCTTTTTGAGATCGAAAACAAAAGATCAGTAATTATGCCCCTTTTGTAGGGTAGTTGGAGGGTGTCTTAGTCAGGGTTCCTTTCCTGCACAAAAACATCATGACCAAGAAGCAAGTTGGGCAGGAAAGGGTTTATTCAGCTTGCACTTCCACATTGCTGTTCATCACCAAAGGAAGTCAAGATTGGAACTTAAGCAGGTCAGGAAGCAGGAGCTGATGCAGAGGCCATGGAGGGATGTTCCTTACTGGCTTCCTTCCCCTGGCTTGCTCAGCCTGCTCTCTTATAGAACCCAAAACTACCAGCCCAGAGATGGTCCCACCCACAAGGGGCCTTTCCCCTTGATCACTAATTGAGAAAATGCCTTACAGCTGGATCCCATGGAGGCGTGTCGTCAAGGGAGGCTCCTTTCTCTGTGATAACACCAGCCTGTGTCAAGTTGACACAAAACCAGCCAGTACAGAGGGATTAGGTGAGATAGTACAAGAGAGTTCTTGGAACAATAACTACAGTAATACCACTTAGCAGTTATAACATAGTGACCAGAAGCATTCTGGTTTACATTTAGTTTGCGAATATGTTCTGCCTTGTCTAAGCTCAGTCTGTCCTGCTGCCATTTGAGCCTATCGTAATGGGAAAGAATTGCTCTTGAGCTCTTGGCAGACGTGGATCTTCTCTACGCCTCTTCAGCCCTGTCTACATCAACACCATCAACAGCTCCAGGGAGGCTGGAGAGGGAAGAGAACTTTTCCACAGCTGAAGGCGGTATAAGCCACTTCTGTGAATCGTTCCCACAGACACGATCTGCAGCTCTTGTTACTGCTGCACTCGTGTGCCCTGTTTTCCCGTCCGCTATGTGGTTGCACAAGGCTCCGGTAGGATCTCTAAGCTGCAGCATTCTACCTTACAGTAAGCACCACCCAAGGGCACAGCTCCACACAGCTCCACAGGGCTCCTCCGAGGGTGATGAAGCTTAGAGTCTCCCTGAGGAGATGGGACTGGCTCTTTGGATTCTCAGAAAGCTCCATGCTGACAGGATAGGATAATCAGCTAATACCCGACCCTGCTGTGTCCAGAGCCAGGAACAGACACATAACAATGTCGGTCAGGCTATCTTCTAAGAGCCTTAGCCAGCCTGCTTATACCTCAGAGCATGTCTGCCCTCAGTAATTATCCCAATTCATGCTCACAAGAAGGGCTGAGCAGCCCTGTCCTGCCACTGTAATTGTCACATTGGCTCCATCAAAGGGGCATGCTGGATCCCGCCTTAACCCTTCTTCCTTATCCCTTCTGAAATCCGTGTGCTGGCTTCTCCTGCCAAGGGATGCTAAGTTCCAGAGAAAGTGAATCAGGGCAACAGATTGGCCTGTGATCCACAAAAGCCAGAGCCAGACTAGAGATGGCAATAAAGGAGAGTCCCACTCCACTGTCCCCTGTCTGGGAACCTAACCCCGCACAGCGTCTCTGCAAGTGGTCTTCATCCCATTCCTTCAAGTGAATGTAGAACTCTTCTTTTTTGCTTTTTCAGTGGCATCATTCATTCACTAATTTGTTTGGGTTGTTGTTGTTGGTTTGGTTTGGTTTGGTTGTTTTTTGAAGACAGGGTCTTACTATGTAGCCATGCCTAGACCTGACTATATAGATCAGACTGACCTAGAACTCACAGAGAGCCACTTGCCTCTACTTCTTGCTCACTGGCATTAAAAGGGTGGACCACCACACCCAACAAGGATGTAGAACTCTTGCCAATGGAATAGAGGGGCCCCTAGGGCAGCTACCTGCCTACCAGCCCAGGAGTATCTTCTAGAAGTGACAGTTTAAGGGATACTAGCAAGCCAACTCTTGCATCTGTATACAAAGTCAGCAGAGCTCCCTGCTGGACTAGATGTCATCTGAAGAGTAGGAAGGAGGAGACACACTGATTTGGAATCCCAGCTCTTCCTCACTTCACAGTGCCTCTAAGATTTTGTCCTTAAATAGTAGCCCTGACCTCACTGGGATGTCCCTAAGGATGAAACAAACAAGTGTCCAGAACATACTGTCAGTGCCCTGTGAATGTCTGTGGCCCCAGCCTCTCTTGGTTGCATTTTTAATGGCTGGAAACCTTTTACGGGTTACAAAGCGTTTTGCCGTGGATTAGCTAACTCCTTCCTTATTACACCAGGAACAGAAGCCGTGATGAACTCTGAGTTGTAGGGATGCCACAGGAAATCGTACACAAATCTAATGACTTGCTCAAGGTCAAGAATTCATTATTCAGAACTGTGGAAAAGAAGCAACTGCTTGCTTAGGGTTTTGAACATTCGCTTCAAGTGTCAAGAGCACACACCTACTGAGAATCAGCCCTTGCTGCTTGCAGTGTCTTGTCAAAAGACAGCGGTTGAGGGGTCTTGCTCACCTGGCTTGCCCTGTGGTGTCCCTGAGCCAGGCCAGAACATGGCCCTGTCTGCTCTGTCCTAGCCCGAGCAGGACTGAGGATCGATGCATGTCGTAGTGCGGTGTTTCAAAGCCGGTTGTATTCAGGACTCTGTTGTAGCTCAGTGGAGAGAGGAGAGAGAGGGTGACGGTGTCACCCATGAATAATGCATAGAGGGTGCCCAGCTTCAGCTTCTGCAGGATCCAAATGCCTGCTTCATCTCTGATTCCTCCTCCGGCGTGGGCCATTCCCTATAGCCACTGATCCCAGAGACTTCTGCCGGAGCGGATGGCTGCCTGCTAAATTGGCTGTTCTGGATACTGAATAGAAAGAGGAGGGGGCTGGGGCCAGAGAGGGGAAAAAGATAAGTCGAGGGGAGGGGATTGGGAAAGATGAAAGAGGGACATGAGAGGAGGAAGCCCTTTTACAGAACTACTCTAGCTCAGACTGCTGAGGCCCCCAGAACTTGGCGAGGTTTTGTTACGGACGAACTTTCCTGGGTTTCTCACTGGGAGTTTGGCACAGACTGAACTCCAGTTCGCCCCAAGAAGAAGCAGTGATGTGGGGCCCACCCTGTCAGCGAGGGCACCAATGATTAGGTCTGATGGTTTGCAGGGGAGTAGAGAAGATCACAGGGTTAGATGCTTGACCACAGAGCAGAGAAACTGATCTGCCCAAGTGCAGCCTGGTGAGCCAATGAGCTGGTTGGGGTCACATTTAGGAATGTAGGTGGGGGGACTTTACAGGAGCGTGGTTGACGTGGGCAGCTGCGTCTTCAACAGGAGCACCAGCATGAGTAACCCTTAGGGAAGCCGTATCCTTGTACTTCTCCACAGAGCTATCTTCCCATGGCCAGCAACTGTTTACTCTCTTTATAACCTGGGAGTGTGGGGTGGAGAGTCCTGTCTGCCTCTTATAGCTGTTTTGTGAGTTTCTTGAGCCTTACTTGTCCTTCAAGAGGAAATGTGTGTGTGTGTGTGTGTGTGTGTGTAGCAAGTACATGTGTATATGTGTGATTATGTGTACATGTGTGTAGGTGGGCAGGCGTGAGTGTACATGTGTGTGCACAGTAGGAATCTTTCTAGATTGATCTGTTCCTTTCACCGCTGGATTTAAACCTTTAAATCCTTTTGCATGCTAAACATGCAGTTTATTACCAATCTACCTCCCCAGGAGGACAGAGCCTCTCAGCTGAACCCAGAACTCTTCACTTCTACTAGTGTAGCTGGCCAGCTTGCTCTGGGGACGCCCTGTCCCTGTCTCATGAGCACTAGAATTACAAGTGGGCCACCACGCCCACCTAGCATTTACGAAGGTTCTAGGGATCCAAACAATGATGCTCACACTTGCCTGGCAAGGGCTATAGTTGCTGAGCTATCTTGCCCCACCCCCCAGCTTCTCACCCTCCACCCCGGACCCTCCACCCCCCCACCCCCCACCACTGTCCCAGAGAATGTTTTGACCTGGGGTAAATAGTTACAGTACACTTGCTTCTGTGCAAACCCAAAGGCCCACAGAAGATGCTGAGCAAGACTATAAACAGGGAAGCAAATTGCTTTGCTGCAGCTGCAGCTGTGGGAACTAATGAGAGCTATAAACCCCACCTGTTTGGTTTAGCCAAAGGGTAGATCCCACAGCCACAGATGCCACCCTCGCCACTACTGCCCCAGGCTACGGAGAATCTCCCGCTCAGTTGTACATCTGATGGGGCCTCTGTAGGGTCACCACAGAAGCAACCACAAGGAGAAGGAAAGATAAGAAAATGTCACACTCAAGGGGGAAGACTGACCTAAAGGGATGCTCTGAAACCAAGCCCATCACTGCTACAGATATTTCTCCAGCTGTGCCCTTCTTTCAAATCAGTAGGTAGACTGGTTGGGTACAGCAGCAAAACCCACCAAAGCTATGTTTTCTTTGGGGCAGCCAGCCGCAGCAGCCGCAGCTGATTTTAATGAGACGGAATAATATTCCATCAGTTCTGTGAGCTATAGACTGAGCCCACCGAGGGAACCTGCTCAACCCCCCAAATGATCAGGCTTGTCAAAATAGGATCATTTTGTTCCTTATTATAAATGAAAAGAAGTTATGATTTAAGTGTCATCCTCTGGGTATGAGAGCCGGATTCCCATAAATCAATCATCCCAAATAAACTCTTTGGAGTGATTTCACTACAAATATGCTGCAAACAATTTCTTTAAACAAAGCATAAAAGTATTACTGTATGTCTCCCACATCAAACGGCTTTAGACATGCATTACTGGGTTGCTGGGATGTTTTTTTACTTAAAGTATGTTATTTACGGGTTTGTGCCTGACAGAAGAAGCCAGTCCTGACTCCCAGCTGGTGACCTATCTGTTCACAGGTCAGGACTCCACCATAAAATGGTAGAAGAGGAGGGGGGAGTCTCTAACCTTTGCAGATGGGGCTCCCTGCTTTCCCAGGCTGGCACTGACTGTACTGAATGCTAGAGAGTACATACTCTCTCCAAGCACAGACCCCGTTCAAATGGGATTCCCCAGTGAATCCAAGATGAATGTGAAGAATTCTATCACAGCCCGCTATGTTAGTTTTCTGTCTAAAATAGGATAGTTTTGGCTTTGTAGTACGCCTTCAGAACCCCAACGTTCTCAAGGTTAAGGCTGGAGGTTCTCAAGTTCAAGACCAGCCTGGGATACATGATGAGATACTGTGTTAAAAACAGACAAACCCGAGGAGTAAGGGAGGATGGTCAGCTCCTCGGGTTGCTGGGAAGGTTTCCTCGTGATTCAGCCACATAATGACAACTAAGATTTGGCTGTTCTTTGTTCTGTTATCATTAAACAAGCCAGGGAGTTTTCTGTTCCCAAGGAGGCACCTTGGGATCTGTCTTCGCCTGATGTTTCCACTTAATTCAGTGCAGAGAATGAGATGTTGAGAGGCGGACAGGCTCCGCTCCACGTGACCCTGGAGCCCCATGTACCCCTGAGTGGTCAGTACGAGCAGCCCCAGAAAGAAGACACAGGAAGTCACAGGAGGAGGGAGGTATTATGTCCAACTTTCCGCACCTCTCTCCACTCACCTCAGAAGGTACTTTTTTTCTCGTCACCCTTTTGTAAAGTCCCAATCTTCCCACATCTTAACAAGCTGTACCTTTTTGAGATCGAGTCTGCAAAGTTTAATATTGTGTCAAATGAGAGAGCCAATAAAACTTGACATTATTAATATGATGTCAATGGTTTTTCTCCCCCAAATGCTTAGGGGAAAAAAAAATACCGCTGTGTCCCATTAGGTCCAGCTCCTTGTTCTGAGAATATTAAGTGACTCTTCAGTGACAACCAGCTGGAACTGTTCGTTCTTCTTCATGAGCACCGGAGCTGTGGCTGTTGAGTGGCTGGTTGAGAACCTTTTAGGACGATGCTGGATAAGGATGAGGGATCAGAAAGCTTTTAAGTGTCCCTGGGATCCCACAGCAAGTGGTGCTGAGTGTGGGAATGGGCACTTAAATACATTTGACCAAATGTGCCTGTGCCGGCGCTCTGACACTCCCTCTATCCATGAGTCCTCAAAGGACCGGGTAGCCTCCCACATCGACTTAGTGTGTATTACAAAACAAGGCTGAGTCCCAGAAAGAGGTAACAATATGGCTTCCTCTCCCTGTCCACTGCCCCCTTCTCTGGCCATCAGTGGCATCTCAATGGGCACAGAAGCTGCTAATGCTACACAGTGCATTGTTCTGGCCACCAGCGAAGGGTGTAAGGGCCTACAGCTGCTCCTGGCTCTGTCAGGATGTTGAAGGAGGCTGTCAGCAAGCTGGAGGGAGCCTCTGTTGCTGTTGGCCTGGGTCCAGGGCTCTTTCACAGCACGTGGCTTTCCATGTCAGAGTCCCTTCCCAGGAAGAGTTTGAGACTTAAAATAAGCTGGCGTAACCCATGTCTGAGTTGGGAGATGCCTCGCTAAAGTGTCGGCTTTTCAGGAATGTGCAGCTGGGGCAGCTGAAAGAATGCTCTAGAAGAATCTCAGGCCTGGGCTTCCAGAGAGCCAGGTGGCCAGTGAAGAGAAAAAATGGTTTCCTCTGTTCCTGACAGTACTGCTACCCAGAAGCCAGCATCTCCTTTCAGTCCTCCCCACCCCCACTCCCCCACAGCTCATGGGAAGAACTTTAGGAAGCATGGTTTCTTGTTCCCCACCCCATCCTAACACCATTCGGCTGTTCACCCGTGTCACAGTACATCCTCTCTCTCTCTCTCTCTCTCTCTCTCTCTCTCTCTCTCTCTGGTAGATACCATAAGATAACCTTTGTGCTTTAAGCACAGCCACTTATCATCATCATCATCGTTATCATTATTAATGATAGGTTCTCTCACTGGACTGCAACAATCTTTAACTAAGTAGCTAGTTGCATAGGGAATCCCAGGGATGCTGCTGCTGCTGCTGCTGCTGCTGCTTCTTCTTCTTCTTCTTCTTCTTCTTCTTCTTCTTCTTCTTCTTCTTCTTCTTTCTCTCTCTCTCTCTCTCTCTCTCTCCCTCTCTCTCTCTCCCTCTCTCCTGTGCTGGGATGACAGGCGTTTTCTCCTACGTCTGTCTTTTTATGTAGGTGCTGCAAATCAAACCCAGACCCTCCTGCTTTTAAAGCAAGCACTTTACAGACTGAGCTACCTCTTAGCCCTGGATAGTCTTTACAGTTCCTAGCTGTGACCCCTTTAAGGGAACACATCTTCATTTCCCGTGTCAGGAATCCAGGGCAAAAGAGCCCTGAAGAGCTTGGTGCTTATTTACATAAGGCTGAGTTTTTATGGGACGGTTGTGTTCCTTTGGGGAGATCTAAAGGAAGAAGGGCACAGCATGCACAGCAAACACAATGGTCCTCATTTGGAGTCTTCTGATGTTCCAGTTGCCATCCTGCCCTCTTGCCCTTTGCCCTCACCCACCATACACCATCTGTGAGCTCGTGACCTCTGGGGCCAGCAGATGGAAGACAGCTTGTTCTTCTTAAGTTTCATCCATCATTTAGGGACCCCTGGAGACAAGGCCCTTAAGCTGGCTCCGTCTGGGCACCTGGAGCCTCTCTACCCCACAGAATCTTAAGATTGGAAGATTAAGCCAATAGCAAAGGAGGGCAAGTCACACGTTTGTCTTCTTCAGGTATCAGGTAAATGACTGTAGCTCCTCTATGCTCCCTCCATCCTCAGAACAAGAGGAAGGACAATTATTAAGATTGCTCAATGGACTTGCTTCCGATGCAACTAAAGATCCCTTGGTGGCCAAGGTGGTGGCCATGAAGAAGCTGTGAGATCTTCTCTGGTGTATTTGATGGCTTTCCTTGGAACTCTGGCCTCCACCCAAGCTTGGCTCTGACAGTATCTACTTTCCCCTTTCTGGAACACTGATGTAGAAGATTCACCTAGCTGACTTGGGATTCAAAGTTGTGAATCCAAATAAACAGGAAATAGTATGCAAACTCTGGAGAAGGAATAGAGTGTAAGCAGGTCTGTCTCTACACCTAGGGCGCGACCACACGTGGGAGAGGCTGGTCGTGGAGAAGGGCAGGAGATTGAGCACAGGAGGCCCCCACGCACAGTTCAGGAGCCATTTCCCTCTGCACTCTGGGCTTCAGTGACCTTAAGTAAAGCCGTGGAAGTGAAACCCTGCCTACATCTAGATCAGAACTTGTATTAAGATCAAATGAAATGACACACGCAGCATGTCGAGAGAATATATAATTCTCTTTTAATTGTGAAGGAGTGAGTACTGTTCTCATTGAACCCCTCCCGCTCAGAGGTGTTAGAGAGGTGTCCTCTAAAGCCAGGGCAGAATCAGCTGCGGAAGACCCTTTCCTTCTTAAGAGTCTGCTGGTGTGCTCTGTCTCCCACTACAGATTTCTCATGACAGGCTTGAGTAGGCAGGACAGGAAGCAGAGTGTATAAGCTGGAGATTCTCCACATACTTAGAATAAAAACAACAATCAAAGACACATGTTACAGCATGAACTTCAAAGACACATGAGGTGAAAGGAAATTAGCCTCAGATAAGATAAACGCTGAAGCCAGGAGTAATGGCATACACCTGTAGTGCCAGCGTTTGAGGTGGATGCCGGAATCGCAGGAGTTGAAGGTTATAAATCATGAGTTCAAGGCTAGCCTGGGGATTCTGTCACAACACACACACACACACACACATACACAGGCACGAACGCACTGTAAGATTCCCGATATTCAAGTTCCCTAGGGTCGTGAAATTCATAGAGATGAAACCTAAATTGGTAGCTGTCAGGAGGAGACTGGAAATGAAAAGCCGAGATGAAAGGATTCAGAGTCAGCTTAAGAAAATAGAAAGCATTCTAGACATGGGTGGCAGTGATGGTTGCCCAAAACTCTGAATGGACTCCATGGCACTGAAGTGTGTACTTAAAAATTATTGAAGTGGTAATTTTACGCAATACATATTTACCCACAATACAAAATTGAGTCACACTGCAATTAAGTAATACATTTCAGCACAGGCAAGGACTAAGGACTAAAGTCTACTTTCTTGTGCCAGCAAGATGGCTCGGTGGGTAGAAAGGTGCTTGTCTGGTGATCCAAGTCCGAGTCTCAGAACCCACATAAAAGAGAACAGAGAATCCGCTCCACACAGCTGTCCTCTGATCTCCCCATCGTTCATGGACACGCACAGCATACACACAATCATGCATAATAGTTAAAATAATAATGAGTTTTTAAAGAAAGCGTGCTATCTTGCATAAGGAACTGGCTGCCACAGTCCACCGTGAGTCCAGGAGACTCCCTAGTTACTGTAGTACTGGTAATAATAGCAAAATGATTCCCACCTCAGAGAGGACCTGTCAGAGATACCCCAAGATACCACACTGTATAGTCTACGAAACCTGGAATCCTAAGAAAGCATGAAGTGTGAACTATCCCAGGCCGGATAGCCCAAAACCATCCCGAGGTGCAGCGAGCAGAGCCTCTCTCCAGAGCGCAGAGCCAGGAATTGCTTCTCGCCCCTCTTGCTGCTTCTCAACCTTCCTTCACCTTCCAGCTTTAATGTCTTAATCAAGTGGCAGATGAGAGGAACTGATCCATGCAAAGGACAGAAGCTTCCAGAGATGTGGAACCCACAGCCGCTCTCATCCCCCACCCCAGAGTCACCGCCCTACAAAAGGGAAAGACAGAGGAGATGGAAGAAGAGGGAGAAAAAGGCGAGAGATTTTGTACCCTTAAGCCTCCACTGCCACAGTTCAAAAGACCAATCTTTACTGAAAATAAATTTAAAGGAGAATTTTTGATGTATATTATGGTCTCTGGTGGTAGACAAGAGCGCTGCCGGCAGTGTATGGAGTTATGCAAAGCCAAAGTGGGATTACTTAAAAGTGTCTGTAGTGCTTTGATTAAGTGGTGTGTATTTTATTTTTTATATGACACAATCACAGGCTACATTGATAATATCTTGCATTATTCTTCAATGCTCAAATCATTCTTTTTTCTATCACTTGGAAGAAGGCTTTATTCAGTCTGGGGCAAAGGGCAAAAGGTCACGATGATCCCCAAAGGGTTAAAGAAGTTGTACATCACCCTACCGCATCAGAACAATGTACGAAGGCCCCAGATCTGCTGTGAAAACCTGAGAACAGGCAGATCACACAGGGGGACTCCAAGAACTGACAAAGTGCATGGGTTACAATGGAGCAAACTGCCTTCCGGGTTCCTGCTGTCTGGGGACCCAGGGATCCTTCTATCTGTCTGTCTGGGGACAATCTTCCCATCAATTCATCCTTCAAAAATAAAGTTCAGTCTGTATGAAACCCTAAACCCACCTTTCTACTTCTGATTTGTGATGGTGAACACCGCCTGTTGCATTTCTCCATTGCCAGATGGTGGCACCTGTTTGGTCCTGCAGCTAGGGGAAGCTACAGGAGACTGGAGAGATGGAGCAGAGGTTTACTCTTTCCATTCAGTTGCTGCTCCAGGCAGTGCCTGGCCAACCCAGCACCTCTGTTCCCAGTAGCAGTTTCTAATCTCCATCTTCCTTGGTTTCCCAGCATCAGCCTCACCACAGGCTCCTAAGAGGTCCCAGTGGCAGCCAGGGGGCACTTCCTCCTTTGTGGCCTACGTCTCCACTCTGCAGGGTACCCTTTGATGCTTACACTCTTTAACAACCGTACACTGTCCCCTTTGCTTGCTCAAGCCCAAGCAATAAACTCCTGTTTAAGTAATGCGACAAATACAGACATTCCTGTTGAAATGCTTCGAGTGGGTTCTGGTGTCTTGACACGTCTCTGGCAGCACGGTGGCCTGAGCACTTAGGACCAAGTAAGGCGACATCGGCGAGCTCAAAGCAAAGATGGTGAGAACTTGAAGTTAGACTGGCTACATTCCTGAGATCCACAGAGCCTCACAGGCCAGGGAGAATTCTATGAGAGATGAGGGCATCTTCAGTGACAGAGCATCTTGTAGAACCCTCTAGATCACACTGAGAAAGAAATGAAGGGCAAGGAAACAAAGAAGATCCACTCAATCCTTCACACTCAGAGTCCTTCTGACAAAGACGTAACCACAGAGATGGTTGGAGAGGGAGGAGAAGGTGCTTTCCTGACTGCCTGCCCTCTGCCTGCCCTAACAGCCCATGGGGCTCTAAGAACAATTCGAGAATCTTGCTAAATTCAAGCACCAATATGACTCTCCTTACACCTTTGTTCTCTGTCGGTCCTGTTCATGATCCCCAACACGCACACACACTGAGGAGCCAGGGGTCTTGTCTAAAGCCTGGGCAGGGGAAGTTCATGAAGGATCCATCACTCTACCTGAATCTAATAGCAGAAGCCAGCTTGTGCATATGAAGCCTGAGCACATGCTCTGGGGACCACAGCCATGCTCCCTCTTCCTACTTGTTGCCCTGGGGTTAACCAGGGGCTTTCAAGGGTCATCTCACTTCTCCCTTAGCCAGGTGCTCTGAGCTCCCTCTAAACACAGCCAAGAGTTTTCTACTCTTCAGCCACAACTGTGAATTCCCTTAACCTTCAACTCTGTGTTTGCACGCCTCTGCCAGATCTCCTTTGAACTTAGTGAAGTCAGAACACTCGGCTTCTTATCAGCTGTCTGACTTTCTGTAAGTCAGCCCACTTCTCCGAGTTCCAATTCTCTCCTGTGAGAATCTAGGTGAAGACCAGCTTGTTGTGAGGGTCAAATATGGTAATGTACGTTGAGAGCCTTTTGTGCACAGCAGAGTCCTGTGCAAATGGGAAATATTATTGCAGCTGTTGCTGGTCCAAGCCACTCACTTCATTATTATTATTATCTAAGTCTGCCTTCTGGTGCTTTAAACTCATTTCTTTTTGCTCTGTCTGGTTGGGTAATGGTTGTAGATTTCTCCCTGGGGTTCCCACTGCACAGATGAAAGAAGGCTCAGGCGGCCGTGTGTCTCCAGTCCTGAGTCTAAGAACCCCTTCTAGACTCCTGTCTTACCAGGCTCCCCAGTGCATGGCCCCAGCTGTCCCTGGGGAAGGGGTGCATCTTTTTCAGACCTGTGCAGCACCAACTGTGGAGCCTCCTCACATCAGGCTGCCGGCAACCCAGCCAGCATCCGCATGACTCATAACTGCCCATGGCCCATTATGCAGGTCAAGAGGGTGGCCAGAGCAGGCCAGGGTCTGACCTCAGAGGTCTCTGGATAATTGATTGCCTTTGGTTTCATGGGCTAATTTGGGCTTTTGCCCAGCCCTGGGGATATGGCTTCATCCCCTTTCTTCCCCCAAGGGTGAGGTAAATTCAACACCCTTCATTTTTTTACCTCATAGAAATAAATGATGGGAGCCAGAGAGAAAGGAACAGAAAAATATAAGCATGCCAATGTATAATATCCTGTAGTAATAAGTATGTATGCCCTACCCCAGTTGGGTGCTGTGAAGGTAAGTCCCTGGGATATGCAAAGAATTTCATATGGAATGCCCGTTACATGTCTCCAAAACCATCAACCATTCCTGGGGTATATACATGTATACATATACACATATAATATATGTAATTACACACACACACACAGTGGATACAGTGAAACCCTTGCAGTCAATAGCACAGATACTAAACAGTTGGTGGGACCATCATATGTAGGAAGGATGAAGAAAGGAGAGAGTTAGTTAAAAACTACTCCTTAGAGAACATCCATCCTCCTCGCTTTTTGAAGAAGTATTTTGCTGAAAATTAGAAAATGAATAAATAAAAAGAAGAAAATAAAAATCACCTACATTCCCCAAAGGAAGATAAGCACTAGCTACAGTTTGATATATGTCCTTTTGGACATTTTTCGATGCATATATTTATATTCATACATTTTTAATAAAAATCAAATTATTCTGGGTGTACTACTTTATAACCTACTTATTTCACTTAATTTCTTGTGTCAATAGCTATATATCTTCATTATTGGTAATGACTACCAGGTTTCCTATTGTGTGAACATAGAAGGAAATGTGTATTTATAGTTTAGGTATTTCCACTTGAGTGCAGTAACTGGGTCCAGTGCTTCCTTCTCTCTTCATATCTATGATTACTTCCTTAGGATAAACCTCTACCACTAACCGTGTGGCATCAAAGAACATATTTCCAGGGGCCTTTACTATGTTCTGGCCAGTCTATCTTTAAGTTTTGCACCAAGTTACACTTATGGTAAGAGAAAAGTAAGATTTAAATTAGACTTTGAAAGTATGGAAAGAGGTGAGTTGAAAAGCAACCATGGAGACAGGTGTGGACTGGAAGGGGGAGGTTTAAAACCTTGAGATGGAGTCTAAACAAACTATCACTTTATCCAGTGACCCTGACCTGGGCACCATGCTCAACTCTGAGGTGTGCCCTGGGCATGCCTCTGGTAGCCCTGATGTTCTCCTCTTTTCTCCTCTGTGAAATGGGAACAAGACTGACCTCTACTTCTGAACACAGTTATGACCACTGAACAAGTTAGTAGCTGTGAAGATTAAAATTTCAGATGATGCCAGGAGTACCAGAAGTGGTATGGGGGCATTTAATTTTGCTGAGAAGACAAACAAGAATGGAAACCAGAAGAAATGTGGAGTGGGGACTAGGGATTAAGAAGAGGACTCCAGGCCTTGGAATGTGCCCTGATGGCAGAGCCCTTGCCTGGCACGCATGACGCCCTGAGTTAAGTCCCCAACAGCACATGAGCCAGATATCGTAGTGAATGCTTGTAATCCCTTATTTGCAAGGTACAGGCAGGTGGACTAAGGTCGTCTTGTGCTATCTAGCCATGGATTGGCCACTGAGAATGTACAACTGTTAACCTGAGTATATGATTTGACTTTTAGAGTTCGTTTCTTTAGCTCTAATAAGGGCTTATGATGACTACTCCACCTGGAGTGGCTAGGGCTTCGTCTGAAGTATCCGTCAAGTGGCTCAATAACCACCAACCATCACTATGTGTTGACAGGAGGTAGGGGCTGGTGCAAACCCAAAGAGATGTCATGCCCCACACATACTTGACACAGTGACAAGTTGGCTTGTGGCCAGCCCAGCCCATAACAACGTTTGACTCCTTTCATAAGGACTGCAAGGGTTGCTGGGGAGTGATCCAGTTGGCTTTGTGAGAAAATAAAAAGACAGACAGAAAGAGACCTGATGGGAAAGTAGGTAAGCCCAGCCCTGACACCAGCATCCAGGAGATCCTAAGGCAAGGCAGGCAACTCCTCCACCCCTGTGTTCCTTCATTTACTCCTTACAATGACCTTCATGCCAAGCTTGTAACGGCCTCACAGGAGGCACACAGCTAGTCGTCTCACACAACAGGTACCACTGGGCGTCTCTGTGAGCCCGTGATCTATTTGTCCAGTGACTGCCTGTCAATCTCTTTCAGTGTCACTTCCGATAAACAACTCAGGACTACACCTTGATACATCAATTCCATCTGAGATTGCCTTGACAGGCGGGCCGGCTCCTGAATCATCTGTTTGATTCATGGCCCAGCAGAAGCACGGACAAAGATCCTAACATGTTAGGTGGTGTCAGCCCACGCCTGTCAGAGCAGCCCAGCTTTACTGCTCCCTGCCCACTTCCCAAAGAGAAGGGAAATGTAGCCATCCATTTATCCATTCAGCAAACACATCTCAGTCAAATCAAGTGCTCGAGGCTTATGGTGGAGGGGAGAGGACCGAAGGCATGGTCACAAGGTCTGAGTTCTGAAACTGTCTCTGTCGCCTGTGTTTCTCTGTATCTGAAGATGTAACTTAATTTCTCTTAGAGTAGCTGCGACTCTCCTTGCACCACAGGTAAGAAGAGATGTCAGACAACCAGAATATGAACCTCAAGGGAAGATGTTCAAGACCACCAGGGCTTACTTCATCTCCATGTGTTGAACTCACGTGTCAAGAATCTGTACCAAGGACTACCCTGGTGTTGGGAATATTCCAGTTGACAAACAGACCAAGAAATTTCTTCATCCCTGGACCTTTTATTCTCATGAGCAGTCATAGAAAGTCACCTAAGTTAGTATAATAAATGGTATATGAGATTCCGATAAACAATTGGAAGAGAAATACAAAAGAATGAATAGATTACAAATTTTTCTAGTTTAATTTTAAGAAGGACATTCAGTATGCCCTGGCCAAGAGGGTTGTATTCCAACAGAGATCTGGGAGAGATGACAGCCGTGCACCACTCTAGGGAAATGCATTCTGGCAAAGGAAACCAGAAGTGAAAAGACCCCAAAGTAGGAGCTGTCTGGTGTGCAACCTGGGAAAGGCTAGAACAGAATAAAGGAGAGGCATGTTCTAGAAGTAAGCTCACACTGGAAATTGTGAAGAACTGTGTGCTTCACCGTGAGGGAGGAGGAAGGTTCCGGAAGATTTTGGACACACCGGTGCTGTGGTTTGTTTTATATTTTAACACTTCCACTCCGGTGCTCTATCCAGGAAAATAATCCTGTCAGTGACACTGCTGCCTTCATAGCACCTCCTGTGACACGAGGACTTTAAGTTACTAAAGCATATTAAGCATATTAACTCATTTAATCCTCACAACAAGCTCCGGAGTCTATTACTGTCACCATTTTATGGATGAGACTGATACAGAGGCATGATGACTTGCCAGGCTCACACAGCTACAAAAAAAAAAAAAAAAAAAAAAAAAACAGTTTTGAGTTAAGTCGGTTTGACTCCAAAGTCTGGGATTTCTCCTACCTTACTCTGTTGTTGAATAATGGTCAGTGTAAAAGCAGCTGGGAGCCATGACAGTGGCCGGGGCTAGGTACATAAATATGATTTATGGGAGTAGAGTGTTTGGCTGTATGTATAGCTAGGACCAATAGGTTTCACAATTAGGCCAGGTATGGCAGGAAAGAGTCAAGCCGTGTTTAACCTGAGCAAGTGGACAGCTAGAGTTGCTTTACTGGAGTGGAGAAGGCCACAGGAAAGCAGGAGAGGGGCTGGTTTGGGGTACCTGGAAGTGTCACCAGGGCATTTATAATGTAGGGAAAGAAGTGAGTGAAAATGCCAGGACGCCAGGATGCTGAGTGTCACAGAGGCAGGAAAATGGGATGCAGTTGAAGTTGAAGCAGTGCCTCTGTTTTGTACATTCAAGCATCTATCCATCCTCTAAGAAGGGTGTCCCCTTCTGTTCTTCATCCACTAGCCATCAAAGGAGAAGCCATGTGCTAGGGCCACAGTGAGGAGCCATCTTTCTTTCTGTCTGTGCAGGAAAATGGAATGGCCACCTCCAGAGTCTGCAGTGAGAATGGGTGTAGAAGGGGGGCTGGTAACCTAGGCGACTGTCTTCCCCATTCTGTGAGAGAAAGGCAGCTTTGTTATTTCTCCCAGATCAAAGGGAGGGACCCCAAGACCTGTTGGAGCTTAGGTGTTGGCTCAATTCACTGTGAGATGGTCAATTGCTTGGGGTACCGAGGCAGCCCTGCTGGGGAGCCGAAGGGAGCTGCTGGTGTTTATTTGGATGGTGAGATGCTATTTAAAATCAGGCTTTGTTTCTGAAAATGAGACAGCTGGGGCTACATTTGGTGGATAAAGACATTTTGTTGAACTTTCAAAATGGGGTATTATTTTCCATTTACACTTATTTCACGGAAAATTGTAAGAAGATGGAATTGTAGACGTGTCTGCGATATGCCGTAATGAGTGATGGATCTTTGAAGGTAAAAATATCTCTAGAATATTTCTTTTTCTTTCTGTTTTTTTTTTCACTCCTCTCTCCCTCCTCTGAGCGGCAGGTTGGATGGGTTTAGGTTTTGTTTTGTTTTGTTTTGTTTTTTAATATCGAAATTGAAGATTGTCTCTACTGGGAGTGTAGCCTATGCTCTGTTCAATGTTTGTCTTAATAAAGGTTAAAAGAAATGAAATCATATTAAAAAGAATCCCAGGAGATTGGAGCACCAGATGTCTTCAACTCCCTATGTTGCTGGGGAAGGAAGCAGGAGAGTAAAACTGGGGGGCTTGTGGGCCAAACAGAGCTACAGACCTTTCCAGGCCATTCACCCTACGGCCAGACACCTCAGCACAAAGGATCAGGAAGAAGAAGACAGAGGAACCAAGAGCAATCCCAGTTCCAAGATGGGCCCCCACGCCTCTCTCTGGAGATGGCCACTACGAAGGGCGGACATCTCAGAGGGGTCTGGTTCAACATCATCCTAACGAAGCCCCTCCTTCTCCTGATTGCCACGAGAGATAACCAAGAAAAGAGATAGCAGGAAAAGGGAAAACACCCAACTGATCTTCTTGGTTAAGAACTTGTGTTAAGGATGGAGTTTATTAAATAAATACATGAGTTAATCATTAACCTATCAGTCACTGCATCAAAGAATCAATATGTGAATCAGAGGATGAATTAAGGAGCCATGAATTTCTTATAAACTCTCAGATGTCTTAACCCTCTGCTACAGAAGGCAGATATTGACAGTCTTTTGTGACCCGACAAGGTCAGTAACCTATAACAAAAAAAGAAATCACAATACTTGGCTCATAGCTCAATTCATTAACTGCTTACTGCCCAAGAGTAAGGATCTTTTTTGACCCCAGAATGGACAAATTCAGGGGATGGGGATATGCATAGCACATATCCGTGATCCCAGTGTTGGGAATGTGCAGGCAACGCATTCACTGGGCTTGCAGGCTAGCCTAGCCAAACTGGTGAGCCTCAGGCCAATGAAAGACATAATAAATACATACATACATACAAACATGCATGCATACATACATACATACATACATACATACATATATACATACCAAGGTAAATGGTTCCTGAGGAATAACACCCAAAATTGATCTCTGACTTCCATATGTATGCATACATCCTTCATACTCGGATGTATCTTTATACACCCAAACTCCCATACAATCACACACACACACACACACACACACACACACACACACGCCATAGACTTCACCATTACCAAGTCCTTCACCCAGCTATATGCTAATAAAAATATGGGAAAGTATCCCTGCCCCATAGAGTCCCTTGTGCACACATCAGACTTGTTCATAGAAACAGTTTCTAATATAATGAACTCAAAACAGACTCAGTATATCGGAGCCTAAACCAGCCACAGATTTAACAGTTTAAATTATAGCTTTTAAAGGCCATTTCAATTGTGTTTTGAATGCTTCACAACGTTTCAGGTGCAACTGTTCTCCAACCTGCCGTTCGTAACAGGGTGGTGGCACCCTTCTACTGAACACATCGGGGGTGGAGGGGGGAGCCTGTGTCCAGATTTGTTTGCATGTGCCTGCATCTCTAGTTGCCTGAACCACAATAGCAACATAAAAGCCATCAGTCAATACCTCTTAAATTGAGCCCAGAGCCATCATGTTGGGCATTCGAGCTTTTCTCCCAAAGACCATGTGTTAAGAATGTATAGCAGATGTCAATCGCTGGTCAGTTGCAAATAGCAACTCTATTATTTAAGGCTCAAAATGGCAGAGTCATCCTTGACCTCTCCCCAGGACATAACTCATAAATTCCACTAGCGTTGGGACTGGAGAAGCAGGCCTAAAAGACACAACAGCGATTTGTCAATTAACTCTTGCTAATCCCTTGGAGTGCTGTGAACTCGGACACAGAAGGCTCCATTGAGAGACAGTGCCCCACATTCAGAGCTGAGGGCAGCGAGATCAGAAGGAGCAAGAAGGGAAGAAACATTTGCTTGTGAGAGAGTAATTTATATTCTATAAATTGAGAAGAGCCACCTGCAGATTAGACACTCAAGAATGGAGAAGGAAGCCAAAATAAACTGTCTTGGCCTGGAGAGAGAGAGAGAGAAAAAGAAAAAAAAAACCGTATGTGAACCACAGAAGAAGCGCCAGCCACTCTGAACGGCACAGAACAGATGAGCTCAGGCTCTGACACTGCAGAGGATGGAGAGCAATCTACATCCACACCACACCCTGTTTTGATCGCCTGAGGGATGAGCAGGAGTTAGAGAGCTGAGGGGCTGAAGATACTGATGCCTATGAAAAGCACATAGTAACAGGCTCTGTTGTAAATGACATTTCGGCTGAGCTGACACCCTAAGAGGATGTCCTTTTCTGCTTTTCCCTGACATTGGGTGATGTGCAGCTTTAAATGGTGTCTTGCAGATGGGGACTATCAGAATGTCAAGAAAGGGAGGGAGCTTGGAGTTCCCCTCTCGCAGTGGCCCTGTGTTTTGGGAGGATGGCTGTCCTGGAATCTACCTGCAGTGTTCTGGATTCCTCTGCCTCACCTATTCTCACCAAGGAAGCAGGCAGTTACAAAGAAGAGCCTGCCACCCACTGCCACCCTTGGGGGCAGTTTGTTCTTTCTATCACGTTACCAAAAAAGCCTGGATTTTGTTAAGACCACTTCCAACCCTGAAAAGACTGAAGACTCCAGGATGGGAAGGGAGGTCACTGGGATGAGGAGAACTCCGTGAGGAGTTAGTTTCTCTAACTGGGAAGGCAAGATTGACAATAGAACAGAGACAGAGGTTCCCAATCACCTGTTCCCTTAACAAGGGGAGCCCGTTACAACACCTACCCACCCCTGAAACTTTGGGCCACATATCTATTGGTGTGGAAATCTATTTTTTTAAGATTTATTTATTTATTTATTTATTTATTTATATCAGTGCAGCGTAGCTGTCTTCAGACACACACCAGAAGAGTGCATCGGACCCTGTTATAGATGGTTGTGAGTCACCATATGGTTGCTGGGAATTGAACTCAGGACCTCTGGAAGAGCAATCAGTGTTCTTAACTGCAGAGCCATCTCTCCAGCCCCTTGGGGATCATGTTTATCAAGCTCCTTCAGTGATCCCCAGATCCCTAACCATGTGCTGAGATCCCTGAACTAGGAACTACTGAAGGAAGTGTGGCCAGTGCACAGTTGTCCATATGGGAGTGGATTTCTTTTGTTGGTCTGAAAGATGGGAAGGAAAATACCCATTCAATCCTCCGACCTATATGCTGTGAATGAAAGCCAACAGGACCTAGGAATTAAGAAAGATACTGGGCTTCTCTGAAGATATACAGTCTGCCCTAGAGTATTATGAATTTGGGTTTTAGTTAGCATTTGCTCCCTCATTGAACCCTGTGGGGAAAGGCTGGTTTGAAGTGTCCAGTCCTATGCTCTCCAAAGTAACTTTCATCCCTACTGTCCCTCTTTTGACGGCCCTCGACAGCTCAGCCTCATACTGAACCTGCCCTTGAGTTAAAGCCATGCAGGAAGCCATTATCAGTAATTGACGATATATCTTCTAGATGAAGATGCACTATCATCAAGACGGTATAAATCACCGGTTCTACCCTCCCTGCCCTCACTCAAACCCGTATCCAGTTCAAGTCAAACTGGACCTTCTTGGTACTGCACATATAGGCTTCCTGTTTCAAGAAAGTTCTTGCCATGATTGGCATTCCTTCGTTGTGACTATAGGGCAACCATTTGCTTATCTTTGGGGGGATGGGGTGTATGCATACAGGCATGCACATGGTGGGTTTAGAGCACAACCTCTGATGTATCTGCCCTCACCTCTACCTTATTTAAGACAGGCTGTAGCTGGTGTTTACTGGGCATATGCCACACTAGCTGGTCTGAGCCTTCCAGGGATTCTCCTGCTTTTACCTCCCGAATGCCTGATGAGTCCTGGGCTCACGCACTGCTGTGCTTGGCTTTACGTGGGATCTGAGGGTAAACTCAGGTTTCCATTCTTGCATGGCGAGCTCTTTACTCACTGAGCCATCTCCTTATTTCTTTACTTGACTTTTAAACTGTATGTTATTTATTATTATTATTATTTATCCATTCAGTAGCACAGGATTGAACCCAGGACCTTGTACATTCTAGGTCAGTGTTCTACCATGGAACTATATACCCAGTCATCATCGTGTTGTCTTCATCATCATCATCGTCTTTGTCATCATGGTCGTCGTCATCATCATCATAATTATCACCATCACCACCATCATTATTTTGAGACTGGGTCTTACTGAATTGCCCAGGCTGGACTTGAACTCACTCAGTATCCCAGTCATGCCTTCTGTGAATTTGGGATCATCCTGACTCAGTTATCTGAGTGGATGAGATTGCAAGCATGTGTCCTGTTTAACACTTTTTATGTGCATTGAAGGCAGCCAAACCCCTGTCAATGTCTCCTGACCATTTCATTTCCTAAAATCCACCGTGGAACATTCCAGAAAAGATAAAAAGCAAAGCTCCCCAGTTGGTAAATATCAACCATCATGGTTTTCTGCAGTAGCCCAGGGTTTTACATGTCCCACACTATCCTAAACCGATAACACAGATAACCCATCTGGCCATGGCCTGCTTTCCCTCCCAGGGTGGGCAGGGGATTAGAGCTGTTTCAACGCTGGGAGACTCCGAGGTTGTAAAAAGCCTTGTGCTCTGAACAGAGGGACAGTTACATAAGTCCACAGAGCTCCCCACACTACAGGACAGCAGACTCCAAGCAGCATCTAATTACAGGGAGGCTGATGGTCGCTGTTGAAGATCCTGTCACAGGACCCAGGTCTCAGCCCACTGATGTCCTGCCAGCAGTTGCACTAAAACGGAAATTAAGCGCAGTGTCATGGCCATTTAGGACATTAGGAACGGAAGGCGCCCGGGAGCTGCTTCCTGGCCCCTTGCCCATGTTATTAACAAGGTGCAAACGAGGACCTAGGCTGGAAGAGGGAAACAGCTGGAGAAAAGAGACCTTCACAGCAGGTGGAGATCTGAGGAGAGGAAGGGGATGTAGAGAGACTGTGTCCCAAATCTCCTTGGCTGAGGATAAAATTGGCTTGATAAATGAGGAAGAGTCATTCATTTCTTCACTCGACCCTCTCTGGAACATTTTGTAGATTGCAAAGTTTCTCCAGTCCCTGATTTTCTGTGCTGGATTAATGCAACACACACACACACACACACATACACACTTCCCATCATGGGGGCGGGCGGGGGAGAGGCAAGGCCCACATGACACACACATCCACATTTGTTGACACTCACTGCTCATCATTTGTAATTTGTTTGAAACCTTCAGGCTAGTGGCTCTCTGTAGAGTGTTGCCAGACTGCCAAATTCTCTAGCTCAGAATCTAGGGAAATCCTGGCCTTGGCCTGGGTCCAGCTATGGCCAATGCCAGGGCTATTTGCTAAATAAAGAACACAAGCCCGGGGCTGGAGGAGGGTCTGAGAGTTCTTTGTTTTGCAGCTCATTCACCCTTGACCCTACCCCCACTCAACACACACACATTCACACACACACACACACACACACACACACACACACACACCCCACATGCACACACTGCCTGACAAGCCTCTGACTAGGCTGACGGACTTGGGTAACTCAGCAAAGAGACGAAGCACCATGGTCCCCTGTCTTGCTCTTTATCTGTTCCCACGGGGATGTGCATAGGTGGGGATCTTGAAGACAGAGCTGGAGGATCTCTGGAGTCCACACAGCCATCCAGAATCTTCCATCTCATGCAGCACTCTGCTTTCCTATTTCCCTGCCAACAGCTGTAGCAGAGGTGAACTGGAACATGGGAAATGCCAGCCCCTTTGCCTGGAGGATGGGGTGCGGGGGAACTAAAAAGCCCGTTTTTCTGTCCTGTCAGGTCTATTTAAGTATTTAATGAGGTGAGATAGCACCAATAAATTTCACATGGCACAATAACTCTGATGATGTGGGCCATGGACTAATCAGCTTCCATTCTGGGGATAGAAGAGTGTTCTTGCCTTTGCTAGATCTTATCGGGTTTGATTGCTTTGTTCAGATATTAAAAAGGTTGAGCAAGGACTTTCGGGCACTGCCACAAATCTGCCCGCATCCTCCCAGCCAAGATAGATTGAAACCAGGCTGTGGAATGCAAGGCTGTTTATTTTAATTGACAATCAAGAGGAGGAGAATTGGTAGAGTGGAAGGTGGGGAAGGAGGCCACAGGCCTGTGATTGGATGGCTTCTGAGTCTACCTTCCTCTCTGCAAAGCTCACACACAGCAAGGCTGCTTATCCAATGGAGGACCAGCACCTGAGGCTTTGAAGAGTCTCTTCTTCTCTATGCTTGTCCTGAGCATAGAGAGAGCCTGTTGACCCGTGTATCACCTGTGATTTTTGTCTTTGTTTTTTATGGAATGAGGCTGGTTACAGACATTTCCCGGGCACTTGGGTCCTGCTCTAGCTTCTGCTGACCCTTGCACAGCGCGTGCATTCTGTCCGTTGGACCTTTAGGGGACAGTCCCTAATGCTCTTTGAAGCCAGAGGCCACACTATAATCTGTAAGAACCTCTCACCCCACACATGCAGCACAAAGCAGAGATCAGATTTTCTGAAGTGTATATGGGCATATGTGAGGGTAAGTGACATAATTCATATGGCATGCAAGCAAGCAATTATCAGTTGATTTATATTAATATTTGTTGTACCATTAAATATAATTTATATGTCATACATGATTTCATAAGCATCATTTCTCAGGATGAAACCAGGGTAGGCCAAAGGTTCTTAATACAAGTTAAGTTCAGGTAAATTATTATAAAAGTCTGTCGATAATGACAGAGGAAGTAGCCAGTAAGTAAAATTTAGGGAATGCTCTATCAGCTCACTTAGTAATTGATTGGCTGGTTGGTTGGCAAATTATTAGCCATTTAATGAATGGGTTTATTTTCCCAATATTTTATTGTTAAAAAAAAAATCAAACACAGCAGAGAAGTTGAGAGAACGTGGAGAGGTCATGCAGAGACCTACGCCCCAGGCTGTATGGTCAGTGCTGTGTTTCCTTCAGCACGTCTCCCTCCAGAGCCATTTCTCCTCATTTTACTCTGTGGCACTCACACTTTTCGATTCATTTCAAGATGAAATGCATTCATCTGTGCACTTTACCCTTAGACACATATCATTAGAGTTCAATATTTGTTCATGGCTTTTTAAGTATGACATATATGCCACAAAGTGTACAAATCTTAATGTTATCATTCGAAGAATTTCAATGAATGCACGCGCTTGTGTAAACTGTGAACCCTATGGATGATGGCCAGCACCCCAGAAAACATAGTACCACCTGCTCAAACCCCACTCTTGTCAACACAGACCACTGCTGTTGTAATTTTTGTCAGAATATATTAAATTTTCCTGCCATGCGAGTTCCTGGAGATGGAATAGTACAGAAGATAATCTTTGTTTGAGATAGTCACCTGTATTGATGCATGGATCACTAGTTCATTGCTTTTAAATACTGAGTAGAGCTTCTCTGTTTCTATCCAATCCCCTGTGGGGGACACCTGGACTATTTCCAGGTTGGGGTTCTAATCCATAAGGCTGCTAAGAACTGTCCACAAATTCCTTGTAAGTATACACTTTCTTTTGGGTATGTTACTAATAGGTGTATTGAACGTTCACAGGCGAGGTGTGTGTTTAGTTTTCACAAACCTACCCGGCCTTTCTTCAAAAGACGCAATATGATATGCTTGGGTCCTGTTACCAGGGATCTATGAGAATTACAGTTGCCGTGGCTGGGAAGGTGACTCAGTCAGTAAAGTGCCTACTGTGTGAGCATAAGGACCTGAGGTAAGGAGCTTACACTGCAGTGGCAAGGCCAGTCATGATCACAGCCAGCCACATTAATTTAATGAAAATCAAACCGGAAGTCTCTCCGAGACATCAGGAAAGGCTCCGTGAAGTCATCTGGATTGAACCAAGGGAGATAGAGGAAGGCTGTTCCACTTCCTTTCCAAAGTATTACAGAAAGAACAACACCTCTGGGATAGAAAAGATCAAATCTCTCAAAGCTAAAGTCTAGCTCCACTGTGCCGAAGCACCCACAGCATGTCCCTGTAATCTCTGCGTAAGAGAGGCAGAGACAGGCGCATGCTAATGCTTGCTGCCTGGTAGTATGGCTGAACAGGGGAGCTCCAAGTTCAGTGAGAGAGCATGACTCAGGACATAAGGTAGAAAGAGATTAAGGAAGACATTCAACATCAACCTCTGGCCTCAACATGTATGTGAACACAAATACATGCACACCTTTCTGCATACGTCTCACACTGCACACTCACACATACACAAGGAATGACCATGTCCCCTCCTGTGCCATCTCTACTATTTGAGTCACTCTTATGGATAATTTAGTAGTATCACACCATGAAACATTTTTTATGTACTTATTGACTATTCATAAACTATTCCCTAGAGAAGTATCTATTGAAATCATTTGCCCACATATTTTTTGATTATGTTGTCTATCTTTTCATCATTGAGTGGCACCATTTATATGTATATACTGGGTTTCAGATTTTCTTTAAAAAAAAACAAACAAACAAACAATATTTTCTCCTTAACTGTGACCCGTTCATTTGTTTTCTTAATTGTGTCTCTGGGTGAGCAGAAGTGTCCTGTTTTGATGAACCTACTCCCTGTTTGTATTTTTTTTTAATCTTGTATTTATTGTTTTCACTCTCCTAACATGTCACTACCCCATCTTGGTCATAAAGACTTCCTAAATGCTTACTCTAGAAGACTCTACATTTCACCTCTGGCTTTGGGTATATGATCTGTCTCAAAACTAATTTTTTTGTATGTAGTATGTGGTAGAGGCCAGGGTACATTTTTTCCCGTATAAATATCCAGTTGTTTCAAGGAAAATTGTTAGGAGGCTTTTCTCTGCCTGCTGATGACTTTATGCTCTTGTGGAGAATCAAATGATCATGTCAGTGGAGTTGCTCGGCTCTCCTGCACTACCCCAGTGACTTTTTTTTAAAATGGATTCTTACAATGTTAACACTAAAAGGAAATTTGGAAATTCTTTAAGGCTTTATAAAGGTTCCTGGATGACAGCCCTTTTTAACTACCTGATAAATATTTTGGAAAGAAATCGCAGAGCGCTATACAGGCTTGCATACATGTTAAGAGAGCGCCCTGACCCTTGGTGCTTTTATTCCCGCCCCTATGTTTTTTAGGAGACAAGACTCCTTAAAGAGTTCAGAGAAACTCTGTGATTTCTCAAAGGCTGCAACTTTAGCTGGCAACAGATTTAGAACCGAAAGCCATCTACTCTCCTACACCATCCCCTCAAAACAGAGTCGGTCCTGTGACTCATCCTCCCAGTCGACACTGCAGTGTCTTCATGACTAACTCCATTAGAAAATCCTAATGTAATAAAAGCCAAACCATGGGGCTGGAGAGATGGCTCAGTGGTTAAGAGCACTGACTACTCTTCCAGAGGTTCTGAGTTCAATTCCCAGCAACCACATATTGGCTCACAACCATCTGTAATGGGATCCAATGCCCTCTACTGCTGTGTCTGAAGACAGCTACAGTGTATTCACAGATGTCAAATAAATAAATATTAAAAAAAAAAAAACCAAACAAACCCAACCAGAAGTCTCTTCTAGGTATTAGGAGAGGCTCCATGGAGAAGCAATCATTTGAATTGGAACCAAGAGATGTTGAAGAAGAGTGGATACAGATGAGCAACACCTCTACAGTAGGAAAGACCAAGTCTCTCAAAGCTAAAGACTAGGTCTAAGAAGGTATGAACGAAAAGATATACACATTTGTCAAAATATTTTGATTATTGTAACAATATTCTTGTCATTCCAAAAGAGAGAGGAGAGAGAGAGAGAGAGAGAGAGAGAGAGAGAGAAAGAAAAAGGAAAAGAAAAAGAAAAAGAAAAAGAAAAGGAAAAGGAAAAGGAAAAGGAAAAGGAAAAGGAAAAGGAAAAGGAAAAGGAAAAGAAGGCAGTTGTGTAGAAAGAATTTACAAGTTGATATCAACAAACCCTGAATTTTGACCTGTCTCGAACTTTTACTAATTATATGCTCTTGCATAAACCGGGAAATCTTTCTGACCTTTTGTTTCCTCATTTGTAAAATGGGACTAATCATAACTCTGACCTCGCTGGTTGCTGTGATGTGTCAAAAATAAAATAAAATATGTGGAGAAAAATCACCATAGGCAAAGAGCTTTGCAAAGGGCAGAGTTGTCATTAATTGAAAGGATCACTGTGGATCCCAGAGTTTGGGACAGCACACTGCTGGTACTCGGCCATGTGTCAGAGAAACAGTTGCGCTGGGAGAACCAAGGAAGCTATGCTTTCAGCCAACCTTTGAGTAACACCTTCCTTCCCCAAAGGCAAGGTGTTAGGAGGAAATTCTAGCTTTATAGATATCGACAGGCATCATTTGTAATGTGTGCCTTCAAGACAGTCTTTCAAATGTACTGAATTCGACCTGTGTCTTCGGGGATTCTTAGGAAAGGAAGGGGAAAGAGATGCCACACATTACTATTTCCCTAGACTACACTGACTTCATAAGTCAGAATAAGGTAGCTTCCTCTGGAGTAACAAAGTCTGAGCCATATTGACTTATAATGACAATACAGTGAAGCGCATTCTATAGCATGGAACTGGGGACCCTCATGCTGGCTCCAGTCAAATGGAGTGGAGTGACTGCTGTCTCATCATCCCCAGTGACTTCCATAAAGAGGAGGGGGATAGATCAAGGAAGGTACTTATACTGATAAGATGCTTGGGCACATGGAAATTCTCATTGTCATGAAGTCATACAAACAAATCCAGCCCCAAGGCCAAGATACCTCAACCCCCATACACTTAGAAAGTGCATAGCTGAAAGTAATATAAAGAATTCTTTTTTGACTTATTTTATTTTTTAAGTGTGCATGTGCGTGTGTGTGTGTGCCATGTCTTTAATCCCTATGCTCCTAGAGTGACATAAGGAAGAAAGAGGAGAGCCCCTGGAAGCTCAGGGGCTAGCTAACCTGACATACACAGTAAGGAACAGTAAAATGTTCTCAAGCAAAATTAAAGGCAAGAGACAGCACCCGAGGTTGTCCTCTGACATCCACACCTGTGTGAATGATCACACATATATGTGTATACATCACACACAGGCACACACACACACACACACACGAGTTCTTATTAAGACATCCCTCTTCATGCTGCCCGGATGTGCCCTGCTGCTTCACGTTTGGTGTGCGTGTTTCCTTGTGTGTTTTGAGTGCCATTATCTCTTCCTGGAAAGTACCTATTCATCTTCGAAGACTCATTCAAATGTCTCCTGCTCTTGAAGCCACTCCAGAACCCCTTATCTGACATAGCCCAGTGCAAGTCTGGGTTTATCTGTTTGTTTCCTTACTACACTGAGGACTCCTTTAGGCAAAAAAAAAAAAAAAAAAAAAAAAAAAAAAAAAATGTTCATGAGATAAATGAAGAAATTCTGGTTTTTCTTGTACACGATAACCTGACCTGAGTCGCCCACCCCATCCTACCTCCTGAATTGCACTGACTATACAGGAAGGAGGAAAACAGATTTTGCCACACCCTTCCCCAAAGTCTTTTACTAGAACACAGATAGCCCAGATTGGATTTACAGCCCAAGAATTAAGATCTGATTTCACCCACGTGGAAGCAATATACATTCTGTAGAAATGGTACTTTGAATTGAATGTTTTCCCAGGCCAGCAATCAGATAGTCACTCACAATGCTGGACAGCCCTATCACAAGGGTAAGAGACCCACGCTCTACAGAGCGCTGCATTGCTAATAGGCTGCTTGCTCCGTGGCTTAGGTGTATCACATGCATTGCACACTTAGGATGCTTCCTATTTAGTAAGGGTCTGTGGGGATGTAAGCTGAGAAGTATTTGTTGTTAACACTCAGCAAGTGCTTTGTAAGGGCCAGGCACAACGAGTGGTTCTCAACTAGTCCTCACAACAGCAGTCATAGAAACTCTGTGACAGACATTATGGTACTGATGTTTAGAGAGTTTCCATGATCTGCACCAAAAAAAAAGTGAAAAAAAAAATGTTCCTGGACCTATGTTTGTAGGAGGCTAAAATCAATGCTCCTGGGGCAGAGGGATTGGTTCAATAGGGAAAGCCCTTGCCAGGTAAGCCAGGTACCTAAATTTGAAGACCAAAACCCACATAAAGGCTAGAAATGGTAACACACATGCTTGTAATCCCAGCAAGGCCCTACTTCTAGATGCTGGGTCAGATACCAGAGGATCAGTGAGAGGTCACAGGCCAGAGAGCCTGGCACACATAGCACTGAACAGTAGACTTTGTCTCAAACAAAGTGGAAAGCAAGGTGAGTCAGCATAGGTTGTTCTCTGACCTTAAATAATGTGATGTGGCATGCACATATTCCCACACTCTCTTACATACAAACAGAGAGAGAGAGAGGGAGAGGGAGAGGGAGAGGGGGAGGGGGAGGGGGACGGGGAGGGGGACAGGGAGGGGAGGGAGAAGGAGAGGGAGAGGGAGAGGGAGAGGGAGAGGGAGAGGGAGAGGGGGAGGGGAGGGGAGGGGAGGGGGAGGGGGAGGGAGAGGGAGAGAGAGAGAACACAAGTCACACTTTTCTCCATGGGCTATAGAAATTGGCCACCAGCACTGTTTGACTCAGATGGCTCCAAACACAAAGCCGACAACACAGATGGGGAGCCCCTCCATCCACAGTCCCTAAACAAACTCTAGAGAGGTTTGAGAGCTAGAGGCAGAAGCCCTTCCCCACTGCAGCTCTTTTGGGTCAGAGGATCCAAAGCAAAACTCATCGTGGAAACCAGTCTGCCCAAGCCAAGACAAAGAGAAGTCAGATGCAAATTGTTCTTTGGATGGAATTATTTAGGTTTAATAAAAGTAAGAGTTCCTTCAGAGATGTTGGTTGATGACCAGATGTTCTCTAAATCCACTGAGGATAAAAAAGACATCACTTAAAATTCAGCTTTGGGGATTTCAATTAGGCAGCAAGAAGACTTTCTCAACAGTGAGGAATATTAAACATCTTTGACTAATGAGCAGTGATGGAGTTTTTCTTTGAGCCTTGGGTCCCTACTCGGTTATTTATACCTTTGGGTATTATGCCACTAACTCGTTCTCTCTTTTCAGCAGTCATTTGTTAACCATGTACTATGGAAGGTACTAAATATGAGTAAAATATAATCCTCCGCCCCGGAGACTCCCTTCCTAGAATCTTATTTCCAAGATGTAAATTTCCTTGAAAGATATACTAACTCATAACACTTCAATGTAAGTGATTTTCCATTTCCCAGGGAAACTCTGTACTGCATGACTTTTCCTAGGAAGACATGACCAAATGTCTGTTTATACCACATAGGGTACTGATGGCCAAACAGAGGAATAATCCTGACCGAGTGAAACGTGAATCAATAAGCTGAAGGCTCCTTACAGAAGCAGGAAGGAGGAAGTTACCTATGGGAGCAGAGATGATTTGGCTGTATCACCCCAAAGTCCACCCCAGCATGAGTGATGACCATAAAGCTACATCTACTACCACTCCTTGTCCAACCTGCAAGCAGCCCCACTGATGAATGTCCTCCTTCCCAGTAAGTTGTTCTTATAACCTAGGGGAAGGGCCTTGAAGTTCATATGCCTTTCCCATACGTGGGGAGGCTTGTGAGTCTTTTCTGAGTTCAGAGAGGGGATGTTTCAATGCAGAAGAAAGAGTTCTTCAGCATCCTGGTTCCCAGGCATTTGTGGGTTGAGTTGGGATAACGAAGAGAGGAGCCAGGGATAGGAAGTTAGGGAGTTTAGAATTCTATGGGTTTTTTATTGATGCCTTAACAACATCAGTTTGTAGCTAAAGATAACATCCAGAGGGTTGAAGTTTTGGGTCTGTTTATCAGATGGTGTCAGACTCTCCATGTCTGACCAGCTCTGGGGGCTCTAATGATGGCTTCCCCAACATTTTCAAATTCTGTCAGCAGTCTCCAGTCTTTGGCTTGTGACCCCTTTCTCCAACTTGAGCTTTTCTGTTTCCTTCCCCATCATCATGTGTCCCCATGTCTCTGAGTATGACTTTGCCTGTTTCCTTCTTATAAGAGCTTCTGTGATCACATCAATGCTTCCTCAGACCAAGAAGATACATAAGAGTCATATAAGGTAAATTCACCAGAATTCACTAGAGAATCTTTGGGGACGTGCTTGGGGGACCATTATCCAGCTTTTCACAAGGTCAGAAAGATCTTGCAACGTCCTCTGTTTGCAACTGTTCCCAGAGCTGATCCTATATGGCTGAGGTCATCAAAGACTTTGGGTGACTGGCATGTTAATGTCATACATGGCACAGGCTATCACAGACTGTGAGAGGCTGGCATACCAATGTCATATAGCTGTGTAAAATTGACAGAGTCAAAAAAAAATTCAGAGTCCTGGGCTTACTCTGTGATACAGCCAGACTTGGGAGATAGCAGGAGGAAGTAGGGTATGTCCCTGTCCAAGGCAAGAGAATGGACAAAACCAACCATTCACACTCACTCCCAATTAACCATTAAGGGCTTGGTGTGTTTTTGTTTCTATCAACATAAGCTGAGTATATGGTCTTAAAACCATCAAATCATCACAAAAGCTCACAGCAAATATTCCCATGCCTCCTTCCCTTTCCCAGACACACCATGCTCACCTTGCTTGATTCTAAGTAATTTCTACTGCCTTTACTTCTGATGTTTGAAATAACATGCTCACACTGCTATTTACCAAGGTATTAGTTGTAGACAGTTTCTTCTATATTGCTAATGCAGATTTTTGAGAGTGGAGGGGGTCCCTCTTATCCCAGTGGGCTGACCCCCTTAGAGACTAAGGTGCTAGATAATCAGCAATTACTTCAGAGTCCCTGTCTTAAAGGAGATGGTGATCCTTGGATGTTTTATCTCATACTGAAGAGGAAAAAAGATGAAGACACAGGAGGAATAAGCAAAGCAAATGCAGATATTTTTTAAGTGAAAGACTCTCTGAGAGAGGGAAGCATCCTAAGAGAGGGAAAACCCACTGACCTGCTTGTCCAAGGGCTTTTCAGAAGACATACAGAAGAAAGTGGGAAAAGATTGCTGTGGTTCTTAGTAAGAGTAGTTAACTCTCTGGGCATATGGTAAGACAAATTAGGGACTATATTCTCCGGGCATGTCCCTCTAGTCCAAACACAGAAATGACCACACACTGTCCATGTATTTCACAGTCAATTGGAAGGCAGGGTCATGCATTGAAGTTCGCTCTATCCACCTTTGACCTCTGCCATGTAAGCTGCTGACCTTTGGCTCATTTGCTGGCTATGGCCAACCTTGGCTGGTGTTGCCAGTCACTGACCTTGCAAGTACTGCTGGTGTTTGACGTTGGTTAGTGTCTTTCTGGCTGTTCATTGAACTATGCCCTCTTTTTTCTCCGATTTGTGTGGCCAGCTTGTAGTTTCCATCACAGGCCTTTTCCTTTGCTGTATCTGAGAGCTCACCACCTTCTAGGACACTGCCACCTTCCTCCTCCTATCCTTTATTCTTCTGGTGCACTTACACCACTGCTTGAGTCAATGGTCTTGCTGACTCTACTATGGCTATATACATGTTGCTCTTTGCTGAGCCAGGTGGTTTACTATGGTTTTGCTTCATTTCTTACAGTTGTTTTTCCTGGAGTTTATAATTTCCTATGTTTCTACTCTTTATTTTCAGTGAATCAGTTTCTTTCTACCACCATCATCGCCACCAAAATCTTCAACTGATTAGTCACTAAGCAATAACTGCCAAGACACTTAGCTCAGATAATCCATTCATTAATGTTTACCTCAGAGTATTCACCCAGCATTGCAATCTAAACTCAAGATGAGATACCAGCTGTCAGCCCTAGGCTTTGCTATTAGTATTTTCCTGTACTGAATGACCCAAGAGTTCATGATGGTTACATTTTAGCCCTTGGCTTTGAACTCGAATTTCTCTGCATCAAATCTTATATATATATATTGTCAGAGTTTCTTTGTGTAGTTCTGGTATATGGAACTTACTCCATATACCAGTCTGGCCTCAAACTCATAGAAATCTGGCTTCCTCTGGCTTCCATGTGCTGTGATTAAAGTTGTGTGCCACCACCGCCCAACAAAAACTTATATTTTAAACCACTATATTACATGGCTTCTAGAAGCTAAGCCTCATAAAAGTTCACTCTAAAGTCTGAGTGAGACATAATTATCACTTGAAGGTCATTACAGTTAGTGTTGGCATTGCATTTGAACTATATGTTGACACACACCTTCAAAGCAGGCAATAGCTCTCAACGTTGGGGATTTGCCCTTAACATCTGGAAAACAAACAGAATTTAAACAGGGAGATTGTGAACCACACACACGTTTCCCTAAGAGTCTGTTGTCACTGGGGAGGCCTTTCTACTACTCTAAGGCTTTGTTCAGAGGCAGCATCTCATGACTATGGGACTTTCAATTTGCTGTGTTTCCATTCATCCTGTTCTTTTATTTTCTCTGAAATCTGTGAAGACTGCCAGGGGGCAAATTGCCTACCTACCAAACCACAGGGGCAGTGCAGAATAATTTTTATGTGAACCATGCATCCATGTACACATTCACCCTTCAATTAGCCACACACACACACCACACACATATGCACACACACATGCATACACACACCCCACACATATGCACACACACATGCACACACACACACCACACACATATGCACACATATGCACACTCACATACACACACACCACACACATATGCGCACACACCACACACTTATGCACATGCACACACACATGCAGGCACACACTATTACTATATCTCTATCTCGCTTCTCAGTACTCAGTCATAACTTCCTGAATAGAAGAGAAGCAGGTCAGTGTGACAGAGATGAGTTTCATGAACTTGTTTGGGCTGGAATTATGAGGGCTTGAGAGTGGAAACAGAGAGCAGAAGTAACAATGTTAAAGCTGTTTCAGACAGGGATGGAGACGTGGCTCAGTGAATAAGAGTACTTGTCACACAACTGTAAGTTCTAATCCCCAGCACCCATGTAAATGCTGGCCTCCAGAGGTCTACCCATGATCCCATTGTGCAGGAGGCAGAAGCTGGGCTCACAAAGAAGCTGGCTAGCTAGACAAGCCAAACCCATGAGCTCTGAATAAAACTGAAAGACCCTTGCTCCACATATAAAATTGAGAGTAATCGAGGAAGACATCTGACATAAGCCTTGTGTGCACATATACACAGCATATATACATAGGTCTTCCCTATACATGTATCACACACATACCATGTATATTTTTTAAAATTAAATACAGCTATTTTAAACATTTCAAGGGCTTCTTTGTATCTTTCCCTAATCTTCCCAACTCCTCACAAACCCAGACATATTCAGAACTTCTGATCAGATTTTAACATGTACCCAGATAAAAGCAGGGAGTCCCAAAGGCTCTAATCTGTTTAGAGGAAACACTAGAGAAATTCCACTGAAGGGATCCAGCTCCATGGCTCTCCTACTTTCTACCCTCCCCCTTTCTTCGTCTTCTTCTTCCTCTTTCATTTGTGCCTCATTCTTTCTGCCTTGTTTCCCTCTGATGTGGCTTTTAAAAAAAAAATCCACAACACTGCCACCCTCTTGTTTATTTGCTTGAGCTCTGTGCACTGAGCTCGGGGACCTCCCCAGAATAGTTTATTACGGCGTTTCTGTTTGGCTCAACTGCAGCATAGCAGTGGTAATACACTCGTGTCTCAGCTCCGTATGGTCTCAGAGGCTGACAAGCAGAACAACCTCTGCTTTGTTTGTTTTCACTTGTGGTGTTCTGAAAGCCACATGGGGCTGCTGTGAGAGGTTCCTCCCACAGGACAGATGAGAGAAGAAGTGAGCTTGTGCTGTCTGTCTCCAACACACACTCACATGCACATGCGCTCACACATACAGGAACAGAGACACATACACACACACATGCACACACACATGCATATGCATATGCACACGCTCTGACATACAGAGACACACACATGCACTTGCACACACACACTCACACACAGAGGCACACACATGCACTTGCACACACCCACACATACATACACACGCACTCATACACACACTGGCACACACCCATGCACACACACACACACACACAACTCTGACCATGATGGAGTGAAGGAGACAGTGATCAGCTCCAGATGACATTAGGGCCACAGAGAAATGGCAGTGCTGCAGGAAGGACAGAGGTGAAGGCCGGAAAGCAAAGTGATGTTCACAACCTGTCCACACATCTTACTGTAGACATGCATGTAAGCCCAGACAATTCTGTGTGTGTGTGTGTGTGTGTTGTTGCTCCACTTTTCTGTTCAGGAAGACTCAAGCCAATAAAGCAATCAAATCATCCTTTTCTCCAAATAGTAGACCCAGAGCTGAATCCTCATCTGCTTGATCCCTGAACTCATTCCGAGTCTGTTATGTCTATGTTTCTGATGAAGAGCAAGACGTTCTTAGCTAAAGGCAGTGGTGGAAGACAAGCACTACCCTCCCAATCTTCCAGCACATTGAAGCGAGGCTGCAGGTGCTCAGCACCCTCCTTGGCCATGCTGAGCAAGAGAACACTCACAGCCATCAACATGAATGAGGGTCCAGGTCAGTGGTTCTCAACCTGTGGGTCTCGACCTTATTTGGAGGGGTTGAATGACCTTTTCACAGGGGTCTCCTAAGACAATCAGAAAACACAGATGTTTGTATTACCATTCAAAACAGTAGCAAAATTACAGTCATGGAAGAGCAATGACAATCTTGTGATTGGGGTCCCCACAGCATGAGGAGCGTATTCAAGGATCACAGCTTTAGGAAGGTTGAGCACCATTGCTCCAGGTTCTTGAAAACATGGGAATTTGATGAGAGAGCAACTTGGGAGTCAGGAGTATGGTGGAGATGGGGCAATGAAAGACTCCACCTCAGACAACCCACTGCTTACTAGCTGTACTTTTAAAAATATCAATAAAGCCAGGGCTAACAAGACCACTCAGTGGGTCACACTGCCATCAAGCCTGATGGCCCAAGTTCACGCACTCGAACAATTGCATGGTGAGAAGAGAGAGGTGACCTCTAGATGTTATCCTCAGACTTCCATATGGGCACTGTGGCATGTGTGTACCAGCCACATACACATTATACACGTAGACACACACATACACACCCTACACACACACACTAACAACAACAATAGTAATTCTTTAAGAAGCTGAACAGACAAAGCAAATAGGTGGTCAGACTCACTGATCACGTATATACCTGAGCTTTTCCCATTCAATTCCCATCCAACATATTGTAACAAAAGAGACTCAACAGCAGTTTCTAGAACTTTCAAAATTCTGACACAGGAAATAGTCACACTAATTGAGATAACATGAGCTCCCCACTCTAGCTAAGTGTGATTGTTCACTCTCGCCTAGTTCTTGAACCAACTGACTATTATCTGTGCTGCTGTAAACAGTCTCTGGCATGCAGAGGCCATCAATAAATATTGGTTGAATGAATCAGCACACATTCCTAACACTAAGGAGCCAGCCCCTTGAGGTTTCCATGTGTCCAGGGCACACACCAGGGAAGCACTGAGAGCCTTGAGTGGGCATGGAGATCTGGCAGTCCACCCTTACCTCTTGTTCATGTCTATTGTTCACAGCCTGCATTGCCATTGCCGACCATAAACCTGCACTGAACCATGGAGTTCAATGTACAATTTGAAATATATGACCTAAGGGCTGGAGGGATGGCTCAGTTAATAAAGAACGTGCCAGACAAACCTGAGGACCTGAATTTGAATTGACAGCACCCATATTAGAGTCAGGCACAGTAGTAACCCTAGCCATGGGAAGGGCAGGGGGAGAGAGGGGGAGGCTTGGGACTTGCTAGTCCGACATGCATGGCCTAATTGGTGATTTCTGTGTTCAGTGCAGCTCTGTCTCAAAAATAAGGTGGTGAAGAGAAACTGAGCAAGACACCTGACATTAACCTCTGGCCTCCACAGGGGCACACACACACACACACACACACACATACACACTACACCAACATGCACACACATGTACATCTTACACATGGAATGAAATGCATGACCAGGCTATGTATAGGAAGACATGACAGAGGGATAGAGGTAGAGAGAGATGCTGTGAGGGAGAACCACAGAGGACACGGCAAGAGCCAGAGTAAAGGCGTGGCCTAGTTCTAAGGGATAGGTAAGAGATTCCACTGAGAACCCAGAAAATGATCCATGCTTTGGACACCACCACAGCAGGGACCCCCTGTGGGGTCTGTGCATTGGGAAGTAAGCAAATTACATGAATTTCTCTGCTATCAGAAAGATACCAGCCTTGCTAAGGAAATGTCATGGGACCTAGAGAGATGGCTCAGCAGTTAAGAGCACTTGTAGCTCTTGATGAGGATGCAGGTTTAGTTCCCAGCTCCCACATGGCAGCATTCAGTGGATCTGATGCCCTTTTCTAACATACATGTGCACATATATACATGCACAAAAACACACACACATTAAAAAATAAAAATGTAGTGTTTTTTTAAAAGAAATGTCATGGCCCCCACCAGATCAGTTGTCTCTTCTTACCATAGATCTGATTACACTAGACATCTTGTCATCCATGTCTAGAAGTGACAATGGGTTTTAGCTGTGGCTGTGGTCATGGTCACAGTGTTGGTAGCATGTACAAGCCAGTACCAATGTGCTTGTGACTTCATATGTGTTAACTCCTTCATTGATCTACTTGACCAACTATATGAGCCTCATGCTGGAGAGTGAGAAAACTGCTGTGTTAGAGTTCAAGGTAATATAGTCAGCATCCAGCTAGGGGGAATGTGTGTGTGTGTGTGTGTGTGCTTGTGAGTGTTGTATTGATAAGGATGTATGGTATATATGGTATAGTGTGTGACATATGTGGCATAAGGTTGTGTGTGTGTCTGTGTACATGCATGTATGTGTACTTATGTCTCTGTGTTTTGTCATTTAGAAGGCAAGAAATTTGCTTTTTTTTAAACTCATGCTTGGGATCTTGAACACGGGAGAATATAAGAAGAGAGAGTCTGTTACTTGCCTTGGAAACCGTGAGAGTACAGGGTGGGAGCTATGGATATGAACATCTGTATTTTTTAGTACAAGCTAATTGCACCACCTGATTCTCCTCCACCATCTGTCTCTTAGACTCTGTCATCCTCTCCTCTCCCCTCAGCAACCAGTCACTATAGCAGCTTAGAGCTCAGAATCCTCCTTAAGTTTCCCTATCCAAGAAGTGACTCCAAAACAGAGGGTGTGTGGCACCTTATCTGGCCACTCGCTGGTATGTGGGGGCAGGGGGGGCAGTGTCTGTGTCTGCCTCTGTGTGTGTGTGTGTGTCTGCCTGTGTGTGTGTGTGTCTGCGTTACAGTCTCGTGGGTGTGTGTATATGTACATGCAGATGTACCCAAGGAGGCCAGATGTTAAGTATCTTCCTCAGTCTCTCCATAAGCCTGGAGCTCAGTCAGTCAGTGGGCCGGGTAGCCAATCAGCTCCAGGGATCTGCCTAGTTCCTCCTCCCCAGCTATGAGATTACAGAAGCACGCCTCCATACCTGGCTTTTGATGTGTGTGGATGGAACTCAAGTTCTCATGCTTGCATGGAAAGCATTTTACCAAAGTAAGCCTTGTCCTCAGCCTTCAGCTTAATTTAGTAGGTACTGAGTACTAGGGTCTTTGGAATTGCCTGAGCAGATTAAACAAGGTCTCTCTCTCTCTCTCTCTCTCTCTCTCTCTCTCTCTCTCTCTCTCTCTCTCACACACACACACACACACACACACACACACACACACACCACTCACCCATAAGAAAATCGAATGTGCCACAGAACCCAGAAATAACGAGAGACATCCCATAGTGTTCCCTCAGAAGGGATCTGTGATCCCTTCCTGCCACCATTTGCCCTTCTCTCCTCAGTCTTTGTTACGATATCACCAAGTCACTGGGCAGCCACTCTCCAGGAGAAACCCCGCCCCTCTGCAGCCCTGGCAAGCTGAGCCCTTGCTCCTTCGTTGGTGTACATCATAAATGTGTAATGCCAGTCTACGAAAACCACCCAGCCCAACCCGCTCTGCCTTGCATCGCTAACAGCCTTATCAAAGGGTTCCCTTCTGAGCGTGGAGAAGAGAGAGCCCTCCAGGTTTTGATTCATGGCAGGTGAAGGCTGCATGTGCTGAGAACTGATTGAAATCAGCGAGGTCAACAAAGTACAGCCGAGAGCGCCCAATAATTGGGAGAGAGGCATCGCTTCCTGGTTGTCCTGTATCCCCCTATACTCGCAGGCTCCCACTTCTAAAAGGAAATCTTTGTCTTACACACTTTACTGCACTGGCAAATGCTCTGTTTTTATAAACTTGAGATTTTGCTGACCCACCTGTCCTTTCACTTTGTCTTGTAAACGGTCTAGCCATGGGATGGCCCGGGGTGGGGTTGGGGGTGGGGCAGGAGGGAGGTGGCTGGAGATTGAAGGGAAGGGATTTTGGAAACTGTTTTTGTTGTTTTGCTTTGCTTTGTTTTGTTTTGCTTTGCTTTGCTTTATTTTGCTTTGCTTTGTTTTTTTTTGGGGGGGGGGCAGCATCCCACCTCCGTGTGCCCATTCATTCAGGAGATGCGCACAGGCACCCTTCCATTTTGTTGCGTGAGAGGAAAGCCTGCCCTCTAGCTCCACAGCCCTTTGATGCAGATAGGAGTACTGCTTTACAAAAGGAATCTAATGAGTTCAAAGGAAATGGCTGCATTCTAGCGGAACTCTCAATTCTCCAAGAACTCAAGCCTTCCTTCCACATTCTCCGTATCCCGCTCCCTCTCCTCTCCCACCCTTTCCCTTCATCCCTCCCTATCTCTCTCTCTTCCCCCCTCCCTTTCCCTTATCCTTTTTCTTTCTCCCCGGTCCACTCATTTTACTCTTCCTTTAAGGAGGTTCTAGGCTGAAAGTTCTTGGAAAGGAAGCATGGGGCTTCTGTCCCAGGCACCCAGAGGACTCGGCACAGCACAGCACAGGGTTGGAAGCTGGCCCAGCCCCTAGGCTGGAAGGGATGTTCAGCTGAGAGGAGAGGGAGTTGAATAACGGTTCAGTCTGCTCTATGTGGAACTGGAAGCCATCATGGGGACCCTTGTGAAGAGGAGAAGCCTTGACTGACCCAGAGCCTTGGAGACCGCCAGCGAGAGAGCAGGGGCTTCCACAAAAAGTCTGGAAGAGCGTCTGAGTTGAGCTTTGATGCTATGGAGCTGGGCTGGGCTTCATTGTATCAGAGGGAACTAAGCTTTGTTTTCTATTGTTGTTGATTGTCACCCAGCTCTGTGTCTGCTCAAAGAAATAAGCCTTTTGAGACCTGCCCTGTGGGCAACATAACTCCTTAATCCCTGTCACACAGGAAGCTAGGGAAGTCAAAGCTACCATCCAGGCCTGGAGAATATCACTTGTAATCGTCAAAAAATATGTAGCTCTTGGATTGAATTTTTTTCTGCTGGTTTCAAAGAGTCTCTAAAGCATATGCTGCCACCCATGGATGCAAAGAGGAGACCTTGTCACAGTAGGATGCTCACCTCCATGTGTAAATTCAGAGGTTCACAACCAGAAGTGTCATCAGCAAGTTTAGCAGCTATGCCTGCCCCGCCGTGGATCTCTCTCTACAAGAGCTCCCTCTCAGAATCAACCTGCCTGCTTCCCCTGCAGTCCGCTGCCCCAGGAAACCTCCTGAACAAACAAATATGACAGATAAGAACAAGTTTTGATAGAGATGCGCAGCTACGGAAACCTTTGTACATTACTGAGAGGAGTGTAGCCGTTTGGAGAGTTTCTGACTAAATTAAGCAGATGATCTGATCCTATACTTCCACCCTCCAGAGAGACACCCATGACAAATGCAACGCCACAGTGCATAGAGGTCCGTCCCCATAAAGCATGAACGTTCATAACAGCATTATTCAAAACAGACAAATGGTGCAACAGCCACATGTTTACCAGCTAATTAAGGGGTCAGAAAAAACATGCTTGCCCGTGGTTAACAATGGAACATTATTCAGCAAGGAAAAGGAATGATGCCGTAGTGACCGCCCCAACATAGAGAAACGCTTTGATGAGAGAAGATGGCCACAGAAGATCGTATGGTGCGTGACTCCAGTTATACCAACTATTCAGAATAGGGACAGCTATAGAGAAGGGGGACACTCATGGTTGCCGGGGCTGGGCAGAGCTAGGTGACAGGCACGGGGTGTTTACTGTAAAGGCTCTAAGGCTTCTCTGGGAGGTGATAACAATGCTTGTGGACACATGGGCAAATCCACTGAGCTACATTATTGTGTGTTTTGGTTGGGGTGACACGAATCTGCAAGCTAGAGCGCAACAACAGTAGAGCATCTGCTCCCAAAGAGAAAAATCACCCTGTTCATTCCCCTGCCAAGAGCCTTCTGCTGTTTCCCATCATGTCCACAGTACAGAGTAAGCCTGAGATCCTCAGCCCCTGGACAACTCGGCCTCATGCCTCACCCACCCTGCCAAGCTTCAGTCTCTTCTGGATTCCCCTGCTAAGCCTGCTCAGGTACTCTGGCCTTTGCAATGCATGCCTGGGACCTGGAGCCCCCTCATCACCCTGATCTGTACCCGCTGAGTGTGTGTCTGTCTATTCTTTATAGGAAAGCACAATTCTCTCTCCCCCTCCCTTCCCCCTCCCTCTACTCCCCTCCCTCTTTCTGTTCCTCCCTCTCTCTCATCTTCCCTCTCTCTCTCACCCACCTTCCTTACCTCTCTTCCCCTCTCCCCCCCCCCCCCATTCTGGGCCAACACTATGATGCTCTGCTTAGAGTCTACTCTTGGGTTTGTCACCTGTCTACGCAGTATGTTGCACACTAGCCTGGGCCATATACATGGGGGGTGGAACTATGCTTTCTTTCTGTTGGCATCCTGCTCTCCCTAATTCCCACTACATGCTACTAGTCACATGAGAAAGGTGTGGGGGTGAGAAAGACAGACATACACACACACCCCATGGGGGGAGGGAAAGGAAAGGAGGGAAGAGAGAGAGAGAGAGACCCCTTCCTCTTCACAGATCATCTCCTTCCACTTTCCCAAACTTATCTTTAATCTGTACTCCTCTGGGAGGGAGCAGATGAGATTTCTCTTTCAAAGTCTGGCTCACATTGCTCACCATGATGAGCTTCAGTTCCACCGATTTTTCTGAAAACGGCAATGTGTTTCTTCTTTATAGATCTCTTTTAAAACTCTATTGTATACACGTACCACAGTACCACATTTGTCTTTTTATACAGTTGATGGTGGCCACCTAAGCAGGTTCCACATCTTGGACATTGTGATTATCACTGCAGTAAACTTGGATGCCTGCTTACCTCTGTGGTGTGCTTGGGTGCCTGTGGGCAAGCATCCAGGAGTTGTCAGTGACATTGGACCATAGGGCAGTTCTACTTCCTGAGAGTTTGGTTGAGGAATGTCCAAACTGATTTCCACAGTGGCTATACTAATTCACATTGCCACCGCCCGGCAGCAAGGGGCCTAATCCTCCTCAATATTGGGTGTTTTCTTAACAACAGCCATTCTTACTGGGATGAGATGGAGTCTTGATGCTTTTCTGGCATTTCTTTCTCTGACAGCTCCATCCACACCTTTTTACTGCCTGTTGCTATCTCCTTCATCACTTTGTTCCCTAAGCATCCAGAGTCCCTCATGGTCCTCAAGCACAACCCCATCCATGTCCTTGCTTCCAAATCAAGAGGAGGGGGCAAGAATCTGAACATAAAAAGATGTGTGCTCTCTTAATGCCCAAAGGAGTATGTGAGTTCTGTCCTTCTGAAGATATGCAGAGTGTGTATGTATAGGATGTATATGGGATGTATATGCATGATGTGTGTGGTGTATGTGTGTATAATGTATACATATGTGATATATATACATGTGTATATGCCAAATATATGTGAGATGTATATATATATGTATAATATGTGGCTATGGATGTATATGAAATATATGCATCTGTGTGATATATTATGTGATGTGATATATATATATGGTGTGATATATGATATATAATTTATGTGTGCATAATAAATATATGTGATATATATGTATGTAACACATTGTGTGATATGTGTGAGCTGATGTAAATGTATGATATGTGTATATGTGTGTAATAGATGCACATATCTAATACATATATATGTGATGTGTGTATATGTACTGTGTAGATATATGTGTGTAGCATATGTGTGCCACGTATGAGTATAAATGATGTATATGAGTGTGTATGATATATGTGTATGATGTGCAAGTAGCTAGGATGTACGTGTGTGATGTACAAGTATGTAGGATAGATGGACGTGATGTACGACTATGTATTATGTATACGTGTGTAGGATGTATGTGTATGATGTACAAGTGGATATGATGTATACATGAGTATTTTTGGCAGAAGTCAGTTAACTAGCTCCTATCTTCTGTGTTCACTTAATGTTTGGGGAGACAGAGTTGTGCATAAGCAAACACTGAGATATCAATGGCATTAGAACAGATATGATTTAATAGAACAGCACACACACACATGCACATCTACAAGAAGAGCACAGAATAAAAACAGATAGGTGGATTAGCACTCAGATCATGTCAAGCCAGGAAGGCATGTGCCTCATTGTTTATTACATGGGCACTGCAGCTCTCTAAACCACTGGCTCCGTGCTGAGGGTGTTTACCCCCAACCATAGGGGACATTTCGCAACAACTCTAGAAATTTTGGGTTGCCACAAGTGTGGAGGATGCTGTGGCATCTAGTGGCCAGGCTCCATGCTAAATATTCCTCAGTGCTCTGTGTACTCCCAGAATAAAGAATGAGCTGGCCCAAATATCAATCCTGTGAGAAACCCTCAATTACTTTCTCCCTCCTGGCCTTCCAAGATTGGAATCCTGCATGGGTGGGTACAGCCACAGTGTTGGGAAGCCACCCATGGCTGGCCCCCAGGGACCTGGATATTTGTTCGTGAGATGACCTCCTTGTCCTCTATGCCCTAGACAAGCCCACTGAAATAATTAAGTCCAAAAAACCTAGGCTATTTCCTGAATACCAGTTGCTGTCTCATCTGAGTGCCCTCTGGCTGTGAGGGGGGTGGGGGTGGGGTGGGGGTGGAGGTGGGAGGATGTCAGAGGAAGAAAGATAAACTCCAGATCTGGAGGAGAAGTGGCTCAGACAAGTCAGTGCCCAGGAGGTATGAAAAGTTCTACTCCCCACCCTCACCCTGCCTCCAACCAGCAGAGCTTTCTTTTCCACCAGCAAACGAGACAAAACATCAGGCACACAGAGGTGGCAAATGTGGCTGTCTGTGATTAGAGAAGTCTGAAGCTGTATCAGAGGAACTCTGGTCATATGAACATGACTAAGTTCAAACCCTTCTAGAGTAGAAGAGTTTGTAAAGGGTACAGGGAGTAAGGGAGACTAAGGGCTGGGGATATACTCTCCTGTGAGGCTCAGGGTACAGTACTTGCTCAAAGCCCTTGGGTTCTAACCCAAGCATGGCCAGAGAAAGTAAAGGCGGGAGGGAGGAAAGAAGGAAAACACATGAGCCATGGGAGGGGAATTCAGGACAAACAGAAAATCTTTAAGATCAACAAATGTCCTGTAAATGTCTGTTCATGGTTGGGAGATCAGGACAAAGATCAGGAGGCTTCCTTCTGTGGAATGAATGCTCTCCTGTCCTTTCCTGTGATTGACAAACTGACAGAAGATGCTGGGGTGTGGTTTAGCTCTTCCCTTTGTCTTTAGGAAACCACAGAGAGTGGGAGTCAGCCGCTATAGACCAAGCAGGAGATTTAACAGTGACAGTTTGGGGGCGACTCATGACTGATCATCACTTCCTAAGACTAGATATGCAAATCTTCTTAATTTCGGGGTTCGGCGTGGAGAACTCTTGTTGCTGGGCTCTGAGTCATATCCTCTAGTCTAGCTTCGATTAGCCATTAAGCTGGCATTTGGAACTCTGTGGTCTGACTCATCTGTCTCTCCTGTAGCTGGGAACAGGTTTGTCCCTTCCTAGGATGTGACACCCTTAGATGTTTACCTTGTCCTGGGTTCCTCCTCCTCTGCTTCTTAGTTGATTCATGTGTTTATCCATCTCTTGCCTGCCCCCGTAAACACCCTTCCCACTCCTAGCCAGTCCCTGCAGACTGCAAACTTCTTGAGACCAGAAACTAAGTCTTTTGTTCATGAATTTTATGTCTACAGCAGTGTTGAGCTAAGACTTAGCTACTAAGCAGATATAAAAAAATGATATTTGAGGCTGGGGAAATGGCTCAGCTGTTAAGAGAACTGGCCGTTCTTCCAGTGGACCCGGATTTAATTCCCAGCACCCACATGGCAGCTCAGAACTGTCTGCAATTCCAGTTCTGTCCAAAAAATCTGACGCCCTCACACATGCAGGCAGAATACCAATGCATATAAAATAATTTTTTAAAAAAATTAATTTTAAAAACTTTAAAAATCATTGAATAAATAGAATGAATAAAAGACTTTGAAATGCCTTGGTATTACATAAGACCCCAGGACCTTCCCACAACCCTAGGAGAAAAAGCCTCCTTGACAGAGATTACACATCCCATGTTCTCAGAGGTACAGGAACTGAAGCATTGGATTTAGGAAGACATAAAGAAAATTTCTTGTGGCCAGATTTGTAAATGAGATTCCTACCCATGAAACATGATTTAAGATGGGGGAACTGAGGCATGCCAATGGTATCATTTTTTCCTAAGGATTCCAAATCCTTGGGATGCTACCGTTTCTTCTATAGTCTTCTTTAGGGACCTACAGAGACAATTTGGTCCCTGGTCCTCCTTCATAGTGACAGTCGCTGAATATTGTCCTCTCTCTGGCTCTATCAGTCCCTATAGTTTTCTGTCACACTCAGTCAGTAGCCTTATAGTCAGATACTAGCAGGAAAGTGTTGCTGGCTGTCATGCCTCACTACAAGTTAATTTATCTTTTTGGGAAATGTATCTGCCCTGTTACTGACCACGCCTTGGCTGCCATATTCAGGAAGCCATCGGGATCGTGCCTGAACATCCCGGACCCTGCTTATAAATCTGATATATGAAACAAATATTTCCTACTAAAACCACAAGAAGAGAGATCAACAAGCACACATGTGCGATCTCTCCTGTAAGGGTGTAAAGCAAAAATCGGAACGCATGCTTGGCTAGGAGCCGGCTCAGTTGGTAAAGTGCTTACTGCTCAAGCATGAGTTTGGATCTTCAACACTCAGGGAAAAACAGCTGGGTAGATCAGCAGTGAAGCCACTTGGCACCAACCTCCGGCTTCCACATACATATCGATAAACAAAGGAAAAGCATGAAGAAAAATAAAAGGGTATGTTGGGGGCAGACTGTGGCAGCGCCGTTATCTTGAGTCTTTGCCAAATCCTCAACCTGGGTTAGACCGTCAGGTAATAGATGAGGTTTAGCTGAAATGGGGGACCAGGAAAAGCTTTGTTGATACAAAATAAAAGAGTGTGTTAACTGTCCCATCTCCTGACCTCAACGAGGGGAAAGAGCCAGATCCCAGTGAATCTTAACTACCCATCTTCCATCTCTTCCCCATCCTCCCCCCAAGTCCTTTCTCTGTTATCTAATAAGTGTTCTTGGAGGCTTATGTTCTTTGCTTATTGTATTTGGCTCAGAAACATATTTCGTTTCTCTACAACCTTAGGCAAATGCTCTGCAATCCATTTGTTTGCCTGAAAGCACTCTGATATCCATTTGTTTGCCTGAACTGCCGCCATCACACCTAATGTCATTTTCTAATGAGCTTCAGACGGGTCACTAGGCACAGCAAGAATGTCACTTCTTGGTGGATCCAGTGCTTACAGCCTGGTCAACTCCCATCTTGGCCAGAAGTCTTGTCCCAGCCACAGTGACAGGCCTCGGGGACACCTAAACAGTTCCACAGTTTTATTATGCTCATTTCTGAAGTGACTCTGGAATCCACCTGAGACTCGACTCCATTCCAGGGAATTTATATCTCAAAAGGCAATTTATTTGAATGTCAGTGGACCAGAATAAGTGGCTCAGAAGTTACCTGTGTCTTATTTATTTCTGCAGCAGAATCAACACAAAGATACAAAAGACACTTCCTTTCCTCCTTCCATCCTCCCACTTCCTTCCTTCCTTCCTTCCTTCCTTCCTTCCTTTTTTCCTTCCTTCCTCCCTTCCTCCTTCCTTCTTTCCTTCCTCCCCAGAACCTCCTTCTGTCCATTCCCCAGGCTTCTGTGTTTTTATGGTCTCCATTTCTTCACTGAGTTAGTGACAAACCACTTACCATTGCTTCCCAGCCAGATGCTGTTGTTTTTGTTCAAACATAGGGACAGTTGGGAGAATAAATTGTTTATGCAGAAGAGAGACCCTGGGGTACAGGATCTAGAAAGGAAAGGAGAGTCTGCCTTGGACTCAGAAGAAGCTGGTAGAGTCCTGAACAAGATAGAAAAAAGAAAAGACCTGCCTCTCCCAGAAAGGAAGACAGATGCCTGCAGAGGTCATTTGCTAGAGAAACAAAGACCTTGGTACACTGGAAAGCTGCATGGGGACCAAAGAGGACAAAGTTCTCCACACCATGGCCTTTGTTGAAGACCTTCCAAACACAGTGCCAGTGCATGTGGCCAGAGGTCTGCCACAGACTGAAGAGACTACCAGACAGCTCACTGTCACCATCTGAGAGCTGAGCGGTCCCAGTACATATAGACTAAAACCATGTCAACACTGGCCACGATGCAGAGAGTTAATTAGCTCTGTTTCTGTTTCCATTGCTCACTTGTGGTGCTAGGAACCAAACCCAATGTCTTGCTGATGCTAGGCATGTGATTTTCCACTGAGCAACACTCCCAAATCTCAAACTACTTTAAATTTGGCATAAGTGAAGAGATGTCATATTAAGATATGTTCCTAATACAAGTTCACCACCTGAGTTGGTTATCTTTTCTCATGGCTATAATAATATATTTGACAAAAGCAACTTCAGAACAGAAGGATTTATTTTGGCTCAGTCCATCATAGCAGGGAAGTCATGGTGGCGAAGGCCTAGTCTTGTTGCAATACAGTCAGGAATTAGAGAGGCGAATGCTAAAATACTGTTACTTGCTCCCTTTCCTCTTTTTATTCAGTCATCCAGTTTGTTGAAAGGCCCTACTCACATATGAGGTGGGTCATCCAGCGCCAACCCAACCTAGACTCCCCCACAACCAAGCTCAGATATTTGGTGATTCACTTTGGCAATATTAACCATCACACCATTTGGGAGGAGAAGTTGCTGGCAGTAGAGGGGGACCTCAGGAAGCAAAAGTCAGATGAGCATTCAGCAGTTCACCCTGGCTCCCAAAGGGGGCCAAGCAGGTCTGCAATCCAAACTCCCTGCATTTTGCTAGACCAATGGCTGAGCAGGTTCTGTGCTGCACAGAGTAAAAGCATTCCACCTGTCAACAAAACGCTGATTGGCCTATTGCTGAGGCAGGAAATAGAAGATGGGATTTCCGGTAGGAAGAAAGGATTCTGGGATAGTGTAAAGCTTTGGCTTAGGCATTTGTAAATATATAAGAAGTCTTTGAGTCATTATCTCAGAGAACAAAGTGGACAGGTAGAAAACCCCAAGGTTACAGATGGCAAAGCCCAGGACAACCACTCTTTAGTCTGCTGGATTTCACCCAGTCACTGACCCCCTCCAGACCTACTGCAAACTCTAACGCTTTGTTCCCTTTGATCTTTACCTCGCATTTGTGCCTGTGATTCTATTACCTCCCAGGTGGGTGTTGCTTTGACCCTGACTTCACCCTACTAGCCTTCAGGAGTGAATACATGCTTATGCTTTTGATCCTGCCTCTGTTCGATTTTAGCTCTTCTCATTTTCAACCCTCGGAGCCATGCTTCAGGCTGGAGCCAGTAGCTTCCCATCTTGAGCCTTTTGAGATTCCATACCCAACTACAAAGCAGCCTGACTACAACCACTTACTGACCTCGATCATCCGCCACAGGTCCTCCTAGGCTTTTTCTCCAGCTCACAGGTCATCACACCAGATCTCTAGCGTCACCCCAAATACCTCTAGTCTTCTGGGGGACAACTCAGATGAAAACTCTCAAGTCTTGCTGTCCTTCGTTTCAACCCCTGTAACTGCCATTCCATGATCCACCCCTGTCCTCCTAAGAAGACCTTCTGCTTAAACAGTCCAGGCTCTTACCTGCTCACGTGCGGCTCCTTCCTTACAACTTCTAGTCTCTCGAGCTCTGCCCATCCTGTGTTAGCCAGATCTTATGGTCCATCCTTTACCTGTGGAGTCAGCTATCTTGGGTGGGAGTGGGGGGGTGGGGTTAATGCTGTGAAGAGACACCATGACCAGGGAAATTCTTATAAACAAAAACATTTCATTGGGGCTGAAATACAGTTCATTATCATCATGACAAGAAGCATGGAAGTACATGGGCAGACATGGTGCTGGAGAGGTAGCTGAGAGCTCTACATCTGGACCAGCAGGGAGCAGGAAGAGAGAATGCCACTAGGCCTGACCTGGGCTTCTGAAACCTCAAAGCCCATCCCCGGTGACACCCTTCCTCCAATATGGCTGTACCTACTGCAACAAGGGCACACCTTCCAATAGCACCTCTCTCTCTTTGAGCCTACGGGAGTCATTTTATTGAAACTACCATATCAGCCATGTGACCATTTCTCCAATAACAGAGCAAATGTGTAGCATTACATAGCAGTTCTCAATGGATACAAATGTCTATCATCTTGTTCAGCAGTGTCCAGATAAGACTGAGAAAGTTGTCTAAGACTTCTAACCAGAGGCCATGATTTATCCAAGAACAGTGCATAATTTCTGGATCCCCATGGCAGGATGGGGAGTAGTGAATCAGAGTTCCTTATTCAAAACCCAAAGAAATCTACTCTACAATATTGATATGTAAAACTTGATTTGAAAAAAAAAGTATTTTATTTTAAATGTCTGTGTGGATGCCTGCATGTATATGTGTATACCATGTGCACACCCAAAGGGGCATCAGATCTCCTTAAACTGGAGTTACAGGCAATTGTGAGCTTCACTGTGAGGGCTGGGAATGGAGTCTTGAGCCTCTTCAGGAGCCGGAAGTGCTCTCAACTGCTGAACCATCTCTCTAGTCCCTAAGACATCTTTAAAATGTTGTTTGTTTGCTTGTTTGTTTTACAGAAGAACAGAGAGATGGCCCAATTGGTAAATCACTTAGTGTATAAACATGAAGACTTGAGTTTGGGTTCCAGCACATATGTAAAGAACAGGTGCAGTGGCTTGTGGCATCTAGCATCCTATTGCTGGAGATGTGAAGACAGACCCCTGGGGCTTGCTAGCCATCCATTCTAGCCAACTCTGAACTCTAGGTTTGATGAGAGACCCTGTCTCAAAACATTAAACTAGAGAGTGAGAAGACATATACACGTATATCATGCACACAAATAAAACAGTAAAAACTATCCAGGTGTGGTTGCCCACACCTTTAATCCCAGCATTTGGGAGGCCGAGGCAGGTGGACTTTTGAGTTTTAGGCTAACCTGGTCTATAGAACAAGTTCTAGGACAGCCAGGGCTACTCCGATAATCCCTGGTTCAAAAAGACAAATGAAATATTGTCTTACTTACAAGATATAACAGGAGTAAATGTCATTCTAAGCCAGGTTAAAGTTATAAGATAATATCATCTATTTTACTTCTATCTTTATATAGTGCAATGCCAGCTTTAAAGGCAAATATAAGAACATCCCACACACAGAGAATCACAGAGAGTGGACAGATTGTATATACGTTTGTATATGTTCTTGCCAGAACAGAGAGTCGTCACGGCTTGCTTTTCTTTGGGTTGTTGTTGTTCTTGCTTTCCACCAGCACTCCTTCCCCTCAGCTCAGCAGTGAGCAATGAATGGCCAAAAGGAAAGGGGGTGATGTGTCACCCTACATTTCCCTGTCCTTTGCCTCATCGCGTGCATCAGAAATGGTTCGCTGGTGCAGGAAAGCAATGGGAGCAGAAAGGCTATCCATCAGGTTCTTTGATTCTCTGTACTTCCTACACAGATGTGCATAGGAAGCATGTTCTGGCCGGCTTCCATTGTGAGCATCTTGCTCCTTCAGTGAGCTGACGCATGTGTGCAGAACTCAGTGGGCCCATGATGTCAGAGAGCTTAGCTATAGCATAATAAACATAACAAGTGTGGCTTGGAGGCTGTGCGCTGACTGTTCCATACCCAAGCGAGAGTATCAGGTTCAAGGGACCAACAGATGCTATATCACCCCTGCTCACGTGCATGCTGCATGGTCCTAATTAGATACCTCGAAAGTCAAGTTCAAGACCAATATTATTAAGACTTTCCAGAGACTGCCAACAGGGCTCTCAGACTAAAGCAGGACCCTTATGAAAGCAAGGTGTCAGGTGCCACAGCAAAGGCTGTAGCCTTGCTGGACATAACACTTTTTAACTAAGGTCATTCTTAAAGAAGAGGATACACTTACCCAATAGAGCAATGCAGTCAGTCCTAAAGGGTAGAGGAAAGCGACTCAGGCCTGCATTCAAAGCACTATCCCTCTGACCCAGAATGGATGTCCCCTTCTTTTGGGACCAAGCTAAAAGCACTGTCCTTTAAACTCTTTTCTTTACTTCTCCTCTCAATCAAAACTAGTTAATGATCCCACTTTTCCTTCACCTCTTCAATTTTTTTGCCTGATAATGGCTGCTTTAACTCAACATAAAAAGTAGTCCAGTCACACACACACACACACACACATATGTATATGTATATATGTGTGTGTGTGTGTGTGTGTGTGTGTGTGTGTGTGTGTGTGTGTGTATCCCCTTTTCACTTTTGCTTCAACCAAAAGCTACTGTCTTCCTACCCATCAAGATCCCTCAAGGAACAACCTCCAGTTTCTCTCCTGTGGCTTCTCCTCCTAGGCAGGTATCTAACTAAACCCTGCTCCTGCCACCTCACCTGCTAAAGGCTTTCCAGCCTGCTCTTTATTTGTGTGCAATGATTGCCATCCACGCTTCCACCTACAGATTGAGTTCCAGTACAATGTATCATTTTTTAAAAGACTTTTAATCAATTTCTTTTTGTTTTGGTTTGTTGTTGTTGTTGTTGTTGTTGTTTGTTTGTTTTTGTTTTTCTAGACAGGGTTTCTCTGTATAGCCCTGGCTATCCTGGAACTCCCTCTGTAGACCAGGCTGGCCTCAAACTCAGAAATTAACCTGCCTCTTTTAGTCTTGGTCAGAGGATACTACTTGCTCCTGTCTACCATCACTTCCTCTAGTTGCTCCTTGTCGGACCACATCGCTGGATCTCCTTTAGACAATTCAACAGTTTTGTATCCATAGGTCTGGCTAGCCTTCTCCTTTCGGCCTGCCCCTTCCTGTGCCCCACCCCCACCCCACACAGACTTAATCTCCTCTCCTTTCACCTATAAACCAATGATTTCCAATTCTCCAGCTTCGGCATTCATCAACTCCTTTCATTTTGTAACAGTCATCTTGATCACCCGATACTAAAATTTTAAATTACTTTCTAAAATTATGCAAGTAATACATGGATTTTTTTCATAGAAAAAAATCAGAGATAACAAACAAAAAAATCTGAAAGGCAAAACGCTGAATTTCCAAGTTCTAGAAAGATAATCACTAGCAACGGTTGGATGTGTATTGAACCGTTTAGAATTTTCCTAGGAAAATATACTGAATTTTGGACCCAAAAATTTATCTCTTTTCACTAAAATTTTGATCCTACTTTGAAGATTGGTTGCTAATTCTTTTTTGATGTGGTCTTCCCAAATCACTAAAGATAATTCTATATAATTTTAATTGCTGTATCACATTCCTTTCTTCTAATTTATATATATTAGCCCTGTTCCTATATTCTATCTTGTCAGAAACACTTAGCAATGAGCACGCTTGTGGCTAACCTGTTGAGTTCAGGTAGGTAAACATTTTAAACATATACTGTCAGGTTACCTTCAGAAGCTATTCTACTTGCCTATATTTTGACAAGCAATGAATGGAAACACCAGTTTTCCCAAGCCTTTCTAAGAATAGTTCATAATGGTTAAGGATGGAACTCAGTGGAGTCCTTGCTGAGCACAGTGAAGTCCTGGGATAGGTGCCCAGTACTGCAGAAGCCAGGTATAATCCTATTTATTGTGGGTAGAGGAACAAGGGAGAGGTCCCAGAGGTTAAGAGTGTGTACTGCCAT